>NW_015390417.1:43253-72286 GCF_001527695.2 Protobothrops mucrosquamatus | reverse complement strand
AGGAACAAGAATGTAAGTGGGGTAACAGGTATTGTATAATAATCAGGCCCCCTTTTTCCATTCTTTATCCTGCTGTTGTATAAGCCAGGGTGCTTAAAAGTGGAAAAACAATTGCTCTTCGTAGAAGTGGATTCCTATTCACAGGCAGTGTATAAATGCTGGATATTAACAGAGGTGTCACCGAATTTAGCTTCCTTCCCTGTCATATTGAGCCAAATGCTGGCAGAAAGCCACAATTAAATGTACAACTGTCCCCCATTTACAAACACAGGCAAACACATAAGGGGAATGATGTAATTATTTAAAAAAAAACAACAAATCACATAGTCACACTTGCAAAAGGCTGAAACTTGGTTCAGTTGCATGGGACAGCAGAGCTTTTGAGTGACAGCCCTACAGTTTCATTTCTGTATCTGCCAGAGAGAGAGAGAGAGAGAGACAGAGAGAGAGAGAGAGAGAGAAGAAGAGAGAGAAGGAGAGAGAGAGAAAAAATTTCAATGGAAAATTTGGGAGAAGATGGAATAACCTTAACCTGTAAAATAAATTGAATACTTCTTGGGTTTAATTGCCAAGATTAGCATGATATAAATTAGGCCACTAGAAGAAATGCACATTATTTATTAGCACTGTATGATTTCTGGTTCACTTTGCAGACTCTGGAGTCATGCATAGAAAAGAGAGGGAAGTTACCTTATGGGTTTTCCATGATGGAAATCAGAATATCATTCATAAGCCACATGCCCTACAAAACACAAAAAGTGAAGAGGGACCCAGCCTTTTTCAGAGCCTCATTGCTCAGAATATCCATGCCTTTGCACAAACACATCTCTATGTCACGAGGACCAGGGATAACTACAAACTGCAAGGGAATGTGATTCTTTCTGAATATTTTTGACGATTCCAAAGCCCCAATATTGAGGGATTTCTGTCCAGAAAGCTCATTATTGAAAGAACTAATCTTCGCAACCAATATTCCCTTTTGCAAAATGACAATCCTGCCAGACACAGCTTCTCCCATTCTTGGGAACCATTCCATGGGAGAAGCAGGACCGATTTTTACCCAGGTTTTTTTTTTTTTGAGGTCCCTTTCCAGAATCTGATCCCAGAGAACACTGTGGCTGCATTTATTGCCCTTGACTCCCAAGAGCCCATCTGAAAGCATTTGAATTCTCCCTCTCTGATGGCAGATTGCAACTAAAAACACTGTTCCCTGGCCTGTGGCACTCCCAATTCCATTAACCTGGTCTAGCCCCGAGAAAGGCAAAATAATCTGGAGTTACAATAGCTCATTTTTTTTCTACAAACCAGAGGTCAGTGAGTCTTCATTTAATAGGTCCTTCAGTTGCGGTGCAACTAATACTGAATACCGGTGTCACACACTCTTGATCGTGTTGAGGAGGAATAGCCAGGCCTCCTTGTTTGATGTTTTTCACTCTTCCTCTGAAGAGTGGGAAGAAAACGTTCATTAAATCCAAAAAGTCCTTGGAGACCGCCTCTTTATGGAAACATTCAGCCTGACCTGTTTTGTGATTTCTTCCACCAATTTAAGTTGCATCAAAGGCACCTGCTAGGAGACTGGTGGCCATATATATATATATATATATATATATATATATATATATATATATATATATATATAGAGAGAGAGAGAGAGAGAGAGAGAGAGAGAGAGAGAGAGTCAAACTCAATATATAGATGTAGCACTCCCAAATTTGACCTGTTCAGTCGCTCAGTAGATAGTCTCTTCTTCTTTTTGATCTGACCTTACCAGCCCAGAAGAAAGAATATTTGGTTCTGAATTAGGCAATTCTTTTCGGCATTTATCTTGTGGGGAAGAAGCCGTTTAACTGTGTTGTCACAGTCCAGCTATAGTAAATAACTGCATTATCTAGAGCAGCATGGCTGAAATTCCATTATAGAGAATGTGTGTGCTGGTGAATGCAGATGCTATCTCAGGAATATGGCTTTCCTAAGTAGTTTGAAACAGAGGAAAAACTCTTTATGTTTGCATTTTTCTTCTTAAATGTGCAAATTTGGTTCCAATGTATAGGCCCGGTGCGAAGGCTGTGGGCTTTATGTTGTGAGAGCTGTTAGTTTACTGAGGGTGAATTTTTATCATGTGCTTTTTCCATATTTGGATGTGCCCAGTAAGCATTTTGGTGGAAGCAATATATACACACAGTTCGTAGGATATATATATATTTAACCAAATGAATGATCTTTAGTGCTATTGCTGTTGCCGTTGTTTTTCCAAGGGGATGGAAATAGATAACAATTTTGCTGTCTGCAATTTTGCCTTATGGAGCGTTTCAACCTGTATTTTCATTTTGGCACACTTCAGTTAGCTCTTCCTGGAGAGAAAGTTAATTGCAGTTTGAAAACCCTTGCCAGGAAATGATATATTTATTTAAGCCCCCCCCCACAAAAGAAGGTTTCCATCAGGTATCCTTAAAATTATAAATAAAACACACAGTCTGGTTAATAATAGCTCTGGCTGATCTTGGTCTAGAATGCCATTCATCTGAGATTAGTTTGCTGAGTCACCCACTTGAGAGGAATTCAAAATGGCTAAAATAATCGTAGATTTGAATCCGGTTAGATGTTGGGAGGTGACCCGAAGGTTGTCTGAAACGGTTGGGAGTGCGAATCCTTGCAACAATTCAGCCTTCCAGCAACTTCAGATAACCTTCAGGCGACCCTGCCTAGTTGCTTGAGAATATTCATCAACATGTCGCAAGTGATTTCAGTTGTGAAAAGTTCTCACCTCTAAAACGATTTCAAATTCATCCTGGTTTATATAACACCTTTGATCTGGAAATTCAAGAGCCATCCAGAACTTGATAGCAGACCTCTGTAAGGGAAGACTAATAAATGAGATGGGCTCTTTTGAGGGCCTCCTTTTGTTTCTTAAGTTGGTTTGAAAGAATCCACGATAGACTAAATGTGAAGGTTAGAGCTTAATGCTGGGAATTTTATACACCCCGTTGGGTTTTGTTTTTAAAAGCTGGCATCGTTGTATACTCGACCAGTACATTTATTAACGCTGCAGTTGTGTGCCTTGGATTTGTAGAAGCACTGCAGATTTTCTAAAAGCTTTTGCAGAATTGCAAGCCTAACAGGTGGGGAGTTACATAAATAGTATATGTGAACTTTCCAAACCTCAACAAGTGCCATTTGAACACTGACGGGTTTTATCAGTCGCAGCTTCTGCAGCTTTCCAAATGGGGAACCAGATGGCTTTGATGTTCATGATCCTTTTCCAAAGCATGAGGGATCAGTTTCTGGTGGATATCTTTTAAAGTGTCTTTTAAAGTATGATTTCTAGGGAATTGGAGCTTTGGGGGGGTCTAATGCTCCCATTATGTGCTACTGTATTTCTCAGAATTGAAGGAAATTATTGGATATCTTTGCTTTTCCTTTTATTGGGATTGCCTTAACGTTTACACAGAGAGGACTGGGTATTTAAGTATGGCTCCAATTCAGCATTAGAAGAAGGATTGCTACTCAGGATTGTTTGCAGATTGTCTTTGCCTTTCCGAATTCAATGAAACAAGAAAATATATGATGGGACCTTTTTTTAAAAGCAGGGGTCTCCAAAGTTGGCCTCTTAAAGACAGGGGTCCCCAACCCCTGGTCCATGGACCGGCATCGGGCCGCAGCATGCACAAACAAGCAAAGCCCCATCCATGGGATGCAGGCAGCACACAAAACCACGCAACCTCCGGTCTGCGGAAAAAATCTTTCTCCACGGAACCAGTCCTTGGTGCCCCAAAGGCTGGATACCTCTGCTTTAAGACAGCCTGGCTGGCTGAAGAATTCTGGGAGTTGAAGTCCATAAATCTTAAAGTGGCCAAGTTTGGAGAGCCCTGCTTTTAAAATGAAGAGACTTCTTCCATTGTCTAATCATCATCATCATCATCATCATCATCATCATCATCATCATCATCATCATCATCAATGCCAATGGCGTTCAAGTGGTGCTCCAGTTGTTTTGGGATTGCACCCAAGGCACCTAGTACCAATAGTAATAGGCGCCTTGGGTGCAATCCCAAAACAACTGGAGCACCACTTGAACGCCATTGGCATTGACAAATTCGCTATTAGTCAATTGCAAAAGGCGGCCTTACTAGGAACTGCTTCCATCCTGCGACGATATCTGTAATATCATCAAACATCCACATCTGCCTATCCCAGGTCCTTGGTAAGGACTGGGTAGGTAGACAAAATGCCAAATCCAGTCTGAACATCTGGCTGACTGTGCGATGATCCATAATAATAATAATAATAATAATAATAATAATAATAATAATAATAATAATAATAATAATAATAATAATAATAATAATAGTTGGAAAAGACCTTGGAGGTCATCTAGTCCAACCCCCTGCTCAGACAGGAAACCCTATACCATTTCAGACAAATGGCTGTCCAGTCTCTTCTTAAAAACTTCCAGTGTTGGCGCATTCACCGCTTCTGGAGGCAGGTTGTTCCACTGGTTAATTCTTCTCACTGTCAGGAAATTTCTCCTTAGTTCTCGGTTGCTTCTCTCCTTGGTTAGTTTCCATCCGTTGCTTCTTGTCCTGCCTTCAGGCGCTTTGGAGAGCAGCTTGATTCCCTCTTCTTTGTGGCAACCCCTGGGATATTGGAGCTCTGCTATCATGTCCCCCCTTGTCCTTCTCTTCATTAAACTAGACATTCCCAATTCCAGCAACCGTTCCTTGAATGTTTTAGCCTCCAGTCCCCTAATCATCTTTGTTGCTCTTCTGTGTACTCTTTCTAGAGTCTCAGCCTCTTGGTCTTTTTTAATTGACACATCAGCCTGGCTCAATTTTGCCACAGCTACCTGTGCAAATAATACAGATCAGTAGATGAGGCCCTCTGGTTTTTATGTCTTCTCCGTGGAAACGGTGTCACCTGCTCTGTGGTTACCAGGAATATTGTAGGGACTTTATGAATTGCATCATCTTTGCTTGGAGGGCACTGCTGCCAAGCCAGTTATTTTCTTTTATGAACGATGCAGACACTTTTGCTGTTTAGAAAAATAGGGAATGACAATGTTAGCAGGTTTGCAGAGCTGCCAAACCTGTCTTTTTAAAACAGTGGCATTTGCCTTCCCTTCCCTCCATTTCAGTTTCTCTTAAAACGTGCTCGATACAGTATTAATTTGGTCTATAAAACCTATTATAATCCAGACTCTTAGGTAGCAGCACTGTTACATCCGTGTGGCAATCTTGTATGCAAACGATGAACGTCAGGTTCTTAAAAATAAAAATAAAATAAAATCCATTCCTGCATTGGTGAGAAGCAGAATTCACTATCACTGTTAATAGATGCTAATATCGGTGTTAAAAAAGGGAGCCTTGTTCCAAGGAACAGAACATTTTGAGGCAGATATGATCAAAATGCTTCGGCAGCGGGAATAAGAATGATAACAAATTACATCCCGATCCTTTCCCACTCTATGTAGTATCTAACTTGGCTAATTTTCTTGGGAGAAATTTTTAAGGTACAATAGATTTAATGCAGGATAGGACCAGCTCCAAAGATGTACAGTATGTTGTATGTGGCTTAAGAACTGCTATAGTTGGCATTGCTTGAGATAAATCTCATTTCTGGCCGGATCCTAAAATGCCAATTTTTCCTTTCATAGGACTAGCTGAAGAATAATTATTTAAGAGGAAGGCAAACATTCATAGGAGGATTTAAGTGGTTATTCTCGGATACATGGGGTCTTTAAGGCCCTCTGAGCTTGGTTGTTTTCTTGCAGACGTTTCATTATGAACCTGAAAGTTTGGGCTCAATTAGGTATCAAACCAAGATTTTAATACAAGTGGTCCTCGGTTTAAACAACCACAACTGAACCCAGAATTTATGTTGCCAAGTGACAAATTTGTGAAGTGAGTTTTGCCCCATTTTAGGATTTTTCTTGCTGTTTCATTCGTTAAGTGAATCCCTGAAGCTGTTACATTACCGTGTTTCCCCGAAAGTAAGGCCTATGCAACAATAAGCCCTAGCTTGATTTTGGAGGGTGGGCCTAATATAAGCCCTACCTCAAAAATAAGCCTTAGTTTTTGGGAAAGGCACATACCTAAAAATCAAGCTAAGGCAGGGGTGGGAGGGTGTGGAGCTGCCCCACCCGCCCTGCACCCGCTTTCCTTGCAGCCAGGCCTCTCCTCGCCAGCCCACTTCTTCTTCTGAGGCCTCTTCTGCAGCCAGGCCTACATTTCTCAGTCACGGGGCTTTCCGGAAGGCCTCTGCAGCCAAGAACAGAGCTATGGTAGTTCAATCCATAGCTCGGTACTCGGCTGCTTAGGCCTACTGGAAAGACCTGACTGCAAAACACAGGCCCGAATGCAGCTGCAGAACTTCGGCCCCAGAAGAAGAGGACCGGCTGGGTGGGGCTGTCGGTGCCGGAGGTGAGGTAAAGCCTACCCCGAAAATAAGACCTGGTGCCTCTTTTGGAGGCAAAAAAATAAAATAAGACCCGGTCTTATTTTCGGGGAAACACGGTAGTAACACGGTTGTTAAGTGAATCTGGTTTCCCCATTGACTTTGCTTGTCAGATGGTCACAAAAGGGGATCCCATGTCCCTAGGACACTGCAAACATCATACATTTGAACCAGAGGTCAAGCAACTGGGTGTCAATCACCTGACCGTGGGGATGCTGCAAAGGTCCTAAGTGTGAGAAACGGTCATAAGTCACTTTTTTTCAGGACCCGTTGTCACTTCAAACGGTCATGAAACAAACTGTTGCAAGTCAAAGAATGATTGTATATATACAAGGCATTTTGTTTCTGCTAGGATCCTAATTTATCAGATGCATTTCATATTGTAATGAGTAAAAGTTGAGCAATACAGCAGATTCCTCCTAGACAGGACCCCTCCTATATTACCAAGTACCCCCATCATCTATGAACTTTGGCTGGTTTGTTAGTACTGATTAGCTGGCCCTGACTTTTCAGCCAAGTAGGACTTCAAAAAGTTGATCTGTCACGATCCACCCTTCTCAATAACATTTCATGCCTAAATCTGTGTGATCCTTTTCGCATTTTCGGACGCGTCTATCGATAGATTTTCCCGTGAGATTTTCCCGATTAAATTTTGCTAGCTGCTGGGAAGTGAGTACAGTTCTGTCATTCTGTAAATGTCCGTGCAACATTTTACACCAGGCTTCTCCTGCTATCTCAAGGAGATGGGAGTCATTCCCACCTATCCTCTAATCATCTTTGTTGCTCTTCTCTGTACTCTTTCTAGAGTCTAGAGAAGAGCAACAAAGATGATTAGTAGACTAGAGGCTAAAACATATAAGGAACGGTTGTTGGAATTGGGTATGTCTAGTTTAAGGAAGAGAAGGACGAGGGGGGACATGATAGCACATATTCCAATCTCTCAGGGGCTGCCCACAAAGAAGAGGGAGTCAAGCTATTCTCCAAAGCGCCTGAAGGCAGGACAAGAAGCAATGGGTGGAAACTAATCAAGGAGAGAAGCAACCTAGAACAGTGATGGCAAACCTTTTAGAGACCGAGTGCCCAAACTGCAACCCAAAACCCACTTATGCATTGTCGGGTGCCAGGTGGGTGTGGCCCATTGGGTGGGTGTGGCCCATTGGGTGGGCATGGCTGCGGTGGTAACAGCAGACTAGATGGGACTAAAAAGTTCATTCAATCAATTCCAACTTTGCAAGATCTTTTTTTTCCCCGTGAGAAGTTGAAATTGACTGATTGATTGAACCTTTTTGTTTTTTGCACACGGCGGCGGAGGCCTAAAGTGAAAAGGTTTTATAAAACCCATCTGAAAGCCTAGGACTGGGATGACGGTGCATGTGCCCACAGAGAGGGCTCTGAGTGCTGCCTCTGGCACCCGTGCCATAGGTTCGCCACCACTGACCTAGAACTAAGGAGAAACTTCCTGACAATTAGAACAATTTAACCAGTGGAACAACCTCTCTCCAGAAGCGGTGAATGCTCCAACACTGGAAGTTTTTAAGAAGAGACTGGACAGCCATTTGTCTGAAATGGTATAGGGTTTCCTGCCTGAGCAGGGGGTTGTACTAGATGACCTCCAAGGTCCCTTCCAACTTTACTACTACTACTACTACTACTATTATTATTATTATTATTATTATTATTATTATTATTATTATTATTATTATTATTATTATTATTATTATTATCCATTGTCATGGCCATTGTCAGTGGTGTTCAGTAAGATTTGTAGAACCTCTTTCCTCCAGACAGGGCAGTTCTGTTTGCAAGACCCTTCCCGTGTGCCAAATATTTAGCCAACGTAATTTCCAGACGTGCAGGAGAGAGAACTGTCTGATCTTGCTGCTGGAAGATTTAACGGCGTTCCCATGCAAGAACGGTTTTGCCCTTCTCTGAAATAAAATGAATTTCCCATGTGCTTTGGCACGCTGCTCTTTTAATATGGTGTGGCGCTGATCTAATAATGCTTCTGCTAACTTACAGTAGCTCAGAGAAGAGGGGTTTCCCTCCCCCCCAACCCTTAACTGTAAATCAGTCAATTGGGCTGGAAGCACTGCCATCCCTCAATTCTTAAAAAGACGACCGACTGAACTTGGGTGAGGTTTCTCTTTGAGCAGGCTTGTACCGGAGAATCCAGGAAAAAAGATAGCCGCGATGAATAAAACATGGCAGTCTTGAGTATCTTTCACATGGGTGGGTTGTACCTGCTTCACTAATGGAGAGTTTGCTGTATAAATATGACCCAATGAACGAGAATATTTGTAGCCCAGGGTTGAAATGAGGCATCCCTGGTGCTCTCTGAGCTTGCTTGTTTTCTTGCAAATGTTTCATTACCCTAACTAAGAAAAGAAGAAATAGGGGAGACTTGATAGCAGTGTTCCAGTATTTGAGGGGCTGCCACAAGGCAAAGGGGGTCAGGTTGTTCACCAAAGCACCAGAGGGAAGGACGAGAAATAATGGTTGGAAACTGATCAAAGAGAGAAGCAACCTGGAATTAAGGAGAAACTTCCTGACAGTGAAGACAATTAACCAGTGGAACAGCTTGCCTCCAGAAATCGTGGTCGCTCCATCACTGGAGACTTTTAAGAGGAGACTGGACATTCACCTGTCTGAGACGATATAGGTTCTCCTGCTTGAGCAGGGGGCTGGACTAGAAGACCTCCAAGGTCCCTTCCAGCTCTATTCTATTCTCAGTAGCTAACATTGTCAGTGCTAGTAAGGAGTGCTGTTTGCTGTCTGTTTATATTCTGGTGTCTTGTCTGTCTGGATGGGGATGGTCTCAGGAATTCTTTGGTTGGGCTGTTACTAATGGCTCTGCGGCAGTTCCGTGATTGGGGTATTGTTTCCTTGATTGTTGGTCTGAAGTTGACCAACATGGCCCATAAATATAAATTCATGGCAAAGTAAGAGTGCTTTTGCTACAGTCTGTTTTGTTTGGTTTTTAAAGACATCTCTGTCCCTTAGTCTTCTCTTCCTTTGCCTTTTATCACAACTTAATCCCAAGCTGACAACAATTTTCCCTTTGAGGAGGCAGAGCTCTAGGTCTTGGCACATCCGCAAACCATAACCGAGCTTTGAGCTGTAACCAGTGGTGGGATTCAGCTGGTTCGCACCGGTTCGGTAGAACCGGTAGCTAAATTTGGTTGAGTTTGGAGAACCGGCTGAACCCATGCTGCTTCTGGAAGTCCGTTCTAGGCCTCGGAGGCCTCCCAGGCCTAGAACGGCCCACCAGAAATGCGTGGATGTCACTTCCAGAAGTCCGTACTAGGCCTGGTGGAGGCCTCCCAGGCTTAGAACAGTCCACAGGACCCACAGGAAGTGCATGGATGTCACTTCTGGAAATTCATTCTAGGCCTCGGAGGCCCATGCCTGCATCCACGCAGAGAACCGGATGTTCAGGTATTTAAATCCCACCACTGGCTGTAACTCAAAACAGACCCAAGAGAGGCAGGAGAATAAAGCTTTGTTGGCCAACATTATTTTGTGGAAGGTCAATAACTGATAATTTTGGAGGCAAAAAAAAGAAAAGAAAAGAAAGACCCGGTCTTATTTTTGGGGAAACATGGTAGTGTTTCTAGACATTGGAGAAGACCATCTTTTAGCAACACCCTAAAGAGATCCGTTAGGTTGTCTTTCAATCTGCATTGTAGACATGGCCAGTCTAGTTTGCAGCCTAACAATTTAGCATAAATGTCTAAATATAATTCTACATATATAAGAGCTTTCTTTTTGGAGAAATCACACACACACACACACTATATATATATATATAGTGAATGATATGAACCTGAATTAAGGAGAGCACTTGCCTTTTGAAAGCCATCATTGTCCCCTCATTGTATTGAGTTTCAGAGAACGGGATCTAAAAAATAAATAAATTGCATTTTGCAAAGCCCTGAAATGAAGCGCCAGATCTTGCCTTAATTATAATCCCCGCTTGTAAAATAATACTCAGAAAGAATGGGGGAAAAAAAATAAAGGCTGGCTATTGTCTAAAATAGCATGAAGCTTCTTTTCAGTTGAGAGAATAGGGAGAGATAGGCTTCTAAGTGACAGCTTAACTTCTGTTGACCGTATACTTTCCTTAAAGGTGACTTGCAAGCTCAAATGACCCCATTCGGGGTGCCCTTTATGCTTTGTTAGTACGATCTTTCAAGTCAGCATTCACAAATGCTTGTTCCTGTCTTCTTTTTGAACGTGCTTGCTTGCACAGCTGGCATTTATATAGATAACTACACATTACTTTTATGGAAGCAACTATTTTGGGACAGTGCATTCAAGTTTACAAGAATTCAGGCCACCATTAGAGGGCAGCAAAGAGCTGAGAGTCTTCTACATCTCATTCTCGCCATCTAAAGGCCGCCCAGATATTTTAGGCAGCCCAGATACGACAACTCCACAGTTCTTTTTGACACAGGTGGTACTACCTACCTATTCTGGGCCCTAACAGTGGTCGACAAAGCAGTAGGGTTCACATACAGGTGGTCCCTTGATGTACAATCACAACTGAGTCCAAAATTTCTGCTGCTAAGCAAGACAGTTGTTAAAGTGAGTTTTTGTTCTGTCCCAGCCTACGTAAGTCTTTGTTACTTCACAAAGACAACCCCTCTTTTAACAGTAGACTGGAAAATAAACCCTTTTTATTTGAGTTACAGACCTGATAGTTGTCCCAGAAAACAAAAGCAACAGAACACTTTAACAATGGAGACCTTGTCCAAAAGCAAAATGGAGCACGAGTCAAATAGGAAATAACTCACAAGCAAAATAGACAGACCATGATCTCTTGACACTGAAATTCTTTGCAAACGGTTGCCTCCAGCAACCAACCCTGCTCACACATTCCCTTTTTCCAGCAACCAGCCCTGCTCACACATTCCCTTTTTGTTGCACAACCCCCAAGGCATAGCTTTTCACTGCTTTCTCCTCCTACCCTGGAGTTGACCCATTGCCTCCCTCTGTCCTACTTGTGTTACCTGTCTATGTTTATGAACGTCTCTGAGGTCTTCCAGCTGTGCTTCCTCTGAGTCTGATGGCTCTCCAGGCCCTTCCTCCTCGTCCTCCTTCTCTTGATTCCCCAGACTCAACTACCAGGATCATAGGGTGGCACAGAATCACAACAGTTTTTCCCCCTTTGTACAATCTTTCTTGCCACAGTTGTTAAGTCAATCACTGCAATTGTTGAGTTCATAATGTGATTAAGTTAACCTGGATTCCCGATGGACCTCATTTGTCAGAAGGGTCTCAAAAGGTGCTCCCATGATCCTGGGAACACTGTCACCATCATAAATACATGCCAGTTGTCAAACGTCCAAATTTTGATCACGTAACCAGGGCGATGCTGCAACAGTTGTGTGAAAAACAGCCAATTAGTCATTTTTTTCAGTGCCATTGGAACTTCAAACGGTCACTATACAGTACAAATGGTTGTAAGTCAAGGTCTACTTGTAACGTTTAATCGTTCCATTCAGATGTATAGAATAGAATAATAGAGTTGGGAGGGACCTTGAAAGTCATCTAGTCCAACCCCCTGCTCAGGCAGGAAGCCCTACACCATTTCAGACAAATGGCTGTCCAGTCTCTTCTTAAAATCTTCCACTGTTGGAGCATTCACAGCTTCTGGAGGCAGGTTGTTCCACTGGTTAATTGTTCTCACAGTCAGGAAATTTCTCCTTAGTTCTAGGTTGCTTCTCTCCTTGATTAGTTTCCATCCGTTGCTTCTTGTCCTGCCCCCAGGTGCTTTGAAGAATAGCTTTACTCCCTCTTCTTCATGGAAGCCCCTGAGATATTGGAAGACTGCTACCATATATATGATCACTATTTGTGGAAAGTTCACCTAAACACCGCATTAGGTGAAGGATTTATCACCATAATAGGTAACATGTGAAAGATTGGTCCATATATATCTGGGGCAAGGCAAAATGATATTTCACGAATCGGGACTCATCACACAAATTGCGTGCATTATGTTATTATGTGTGATGGTATGATGAATCACAATGCATATGGCATATTTACCTTCCCTTTGGCAGACACTTGAGCATAATTAGCCACGAACCCTTGTGCAGGCAGGCAGGGTGTCGAGGGATAACACCTGCATGGGATCATCACCCGGCCTCCTGATGCAAGATGTAATTGCCATATTTGTGGGTTGTATCATTGCCCTTGTGTCATCATTTTGATTTCCTTGTGGTTTGTTATGGGTGCTTTCTCATCAGCATAGTGGTTTCCTTTTCAGGAAACATAGAAAGGGACAAAATACACATTTCAGACTCATTGTGTTGCCTCCAGACCTTAATCCTAATTAGGGAGGCTCACACAGAATCTCTGAGCTGCAGTTTATTTCGTAAACCATAGTCAAGTTTTTCTGCCATTGACCAACAAATCTTAACCATAATTAGCTAGATTTGTACAGCATATGAATACAGCTGTAGTCTTCATGTATTTTAGCATGAAGACGATCCGACAAATCATTGTCACAACTTAGTTATAGAGTCATAGAATTGGAGGGGACCTTAGAGGTCTTCTAGTCTAACTCCTACCCAAGGTAGGAGTCTTCATATCATCTTGGTCAAAGGGTCAACCAATCTTTTTTCTAAAAACCTCCAGCGACGGAACACCCACAACTCTGGGAGGCCAGCTGTAATAGTTCTCACTGTCAGGAAATTTCTCCAGTGCTAGTTTAAGCATTGACGCCACAACCAAAACTCAGATGTATAATTACACCCCAATTTTCTCCTTTGATGACTGTATGCCTAAAGCTGGTAGCTACGTACATCTGAGCTTGTATTTTTGTAATGTATAAAATAATCTCAGGATGGAAAAGATTGGTTTAATTGTCCAATGACAATCTTGTTAAGGGAGAGTATTTTTACTTTGTGCCTCCATTTAACTGGATCCCAGTTGGCAGAAAGATTGGGTACTGCAGATCTTAATGGCAAATAACATAAGCATGACACATAACATGAGAATTGTGCTTCCAAGAAAAGTCTTTAAAAAAAAAAATCAGGGATGCATTTTTGTCTTTATTCTGAAAAATAAAGCAGATCCTACTTTGTAAAAAAAACAAACACACCAATATTTTACATGCTAATAGCAATAAATGATGCATTTTTAAAAACATCTAAAGGAGCAACTGGAACATATGAACCCTCTAATTCAGGAGTGTCAAACTCGCCACGTCGCATGACGCGACGTATCGTGACTTTTTTTCCCATTGCCGGCAATGGGGTGGGCGCGGTTTTGCCATGACGTATCCAGCCCGCGGGCCGGCAGTTTGACACCCCTGCTCTAATTACATTAAAATTATCGGACCAGAAAAATGAAAAGGAATGATTAGAATGGACTTCTTCAAAAACATTTGTTTCACTTGGAAATAATTTGTGCATCGTATTCTTTGACAACAATGGTGTTGGAAGCTCAAAATTCTGCCCAGGTATATATTTGTGTCTTCCTTCCTTCCTTCCTTCCTTCCTTCCTTCCTTCCTTCCTTCCTTCCTTCCTTCCTTCCTTCCTTCCCCCAAGTCTATCCCTATTCTCTTTTTATGCTTTAATATTTCTTTAGATTGTAGTTAATGTTGGTTTTTTATGTGTGTGCTATGTAAAAATGTAATCGAACTATTTGAAACAAAGTTTGACATGCCATATTCGATAGCTTTTGCTAAGATGTAACACAGGAATCCCAGTCCTGTGAAGAACAGTTCCATTAAAACAGTGGTTCTCAACCTGTGGGTCGGGACCCCATTTGGGGTCGATCGACCATTTCACGGGGGTCACCAAGCAAGGCTGTCCGCCATTTTTTTTGTCCGCCATTTTTTTTGCCCGCCATTTTTTTCCCCTTTTCCGGCGGGTGCCTTACCTCCCTTGGGCTGGGCCAGCTGGTGGTTGGCCTGCTCCGTCTCTGCCGCTTGCCAGCTATGCCTCGGCCGGCGCAGGGGGCGGAACCACGCATGCGCGGTGCTCCCGGGCAGGGAAAGTCCTCAACTTACGACCGGTTGGGTAGTCCTCAACTTACGACCGGTTTAGTCCTCGACTTACGACCGGTTTAGTCCTCGACTTACGACCGGTTGGGGTCACGGCATTAAAAAGGTTGAGAACCACTGCATTAAAATGAAAGTAAGTTAGAGCTAGCTTAATTCTTTTTTTCTTTCAGCAGGTTTATTCTAAAGGAAATAAACCTTGATTGCTTCTCAAGGTATTTTGTAGAAATGCTGTGTACTAAATTTAGAACATATTTTTTACTTGTCTTGCATCTACTATATAAAGCAGCTGATCTCCTACAGTAACCTTCTTGGTGAATAATGCTAGCAAATATAAGGGAATAGGTTGTAGATTTTCTTTTTTTAATCAACTAGTTTTAAAAGGTTTATGTTTTTATGAGATCTTATGATCTCCCGTTTCTGCAGATATCTAAGGATTTTTTAAAAAGCTCTTCCTGTTACTTAAGATGGGCTTTGGAATTTGTTTTTTTTTCTTTTTTCTTTAAAGTATTTTATTAATTTTCTATTATTACAATTCATTAGTGCTTAATGAACGATGTGTTGTCTGAGTTAATTTGTTTTGCTTAGTAATACAAGTTAAGTTCTTACTCTCCATCCCATTTTTCCAGCCATTGATAAAATAAGTTCCATGTTTGAAAATATTCTGTGTCTTCTTTTTCTTTGATTCTCAATGTAAGCCTATCCATTTGGAATTTCTGAAATTAATCCTAAGATTTGAATGACTTCACATTTAAGGGAGCGTGTATTTTGTAGTAAGTTTATGGTTATAACTTCTTGTTGCCATTCACAAAGTTAATTTTATTCTGGCTAAATGGGAAAAATGACACTGTATAATCATCATCACCCTTGTAACAATCTTTGCTTTCCAATTCTGAATTTTTCTCAAATATTCTTTTTGAGTAAAACGGGACTTGCAAGATAGCCGGGTTTTGTTAATTTTGGTATTATTAACATTTGCTTCTAACTTAATTGCCTGGAACTAAATAAATATTATGACATGGAGACCCTCTCCAGTAGGCTGTCTACCAAGATTTAAGTTTAGTTGAGTCTCATTCCTTCAGCCCACAGTTAATTGGACTTAAAAGTGCATCGCCCTAGGAAATTTGACCTCAACAGAAATCTTCTGCCTGTCTTAATAATAAATGTGCTGAAGATCTACTGTTTTGCAAGTCAGTATTATGAACCTCTCTTATACTGGGGAAAAATAAGGAGTCCATTTAGATAACCAACTTCTGTCAATCTCACGATTAACTGTGATGTGTAGACTATCCTGGCAGTCCGTCACATAAATGCAAGCCAGTTTAATGTTTTCCCCTCCATTTTTACAAATTCCTTTTATTTCAGAGAGGGAAGCTTTGAATTAAACACATAATTGGCCATGTCGTTAAGCCAGGGGACCAATTTTTTTAAAAATGGAAATACTGTATACTGTTTTCATACCCAACATCGCTAGAGCAGATATCGTAGTATCTTAAGCTTACATGCAACATCCTTGTAAGAATGGTTAGACCATGGCCTGGAAGTTGAGTTGAGTTGCTCATTCCACGATGTGTCAGCTTCTCTTATTACATTTGGAATATCCCACTGAAATAAAACTAGAGAAACTATGTCAGTGTACCTTTGAGTTCTATGCAGGCTTATATTTGTGTAACTCATGTGGGAGATGATTATTTTCAAAGTGTATCCTTACTGAGGATGATTTTAATGTTCTTTGCTATGGCGGTGTTTTATTTATAGGCTATAGTACGTAGAATATGCCAAAATTCTGTTCTTGTTTTATACTAATCTTATTGCTCCATTATATCTCTTTCTCTGGAAAACTTCTGGGGAAGGAAAAAAACAAAGGAAAACAGGAGGATAGGAACTTGGTTACAATAATGATATTTACGGCGCTGAATTTTGGACTTTTTTTTTAAGCTCTGGAGCTTTGGATCTCAAACTCACTTGGGAACCATATTTTTGAGCATACCATATTATTTCCTTCTGTATGTTCTGCCATCCTAAAGGATGTTTGTCAGGCTATATAGTTTTATAGTTTTGATACACTTTTTTTTTAACCAGAAAAATGGGTGTAAATATGATGTGATCACCTTCAAAACGTATACCGGTATTTGTATATTCAAACTATAAAGGTTCTAATGATTTAAAAGATTGGATGAAGTAGGATTTGAAAGAAGGTTTGCTTTCAAAAGGCCAGCTCTATTTTTTCCCATTGTTTTCACATGTTATCATTCTGTATTTCCCATATATGAAACAATGTCAATGATGAAAGGGCAACATGAAATACCTAATTTCATCTGTCTTGGGTAAAAGCTCTGGTGTTTTTTTTAAAAAAAGTTTTTAATCAATTTAAAAGCCTTACAGTATAAAAGTTATTATATTTACAGTAAGGCCTTAATTTAATGGACTTTCAGGTAGGCGTTTGGTTTAAGTTGAATGTCCATTGAATTCAAATTTATGTTATGGAAATCAAAGCAATTTCCCTAATTAAAAAGGGTGTAAATTGCTGCAAATGGAATTTTGTTTTTGCATAATCACATAATTGTGACAATTAAATTTAAGATAAGCTTCCAAACAAAGTTAATGCAGTGGGGCATTGTCTATCATTGTCCATTCCATAGTTTCTGAATGGAAAATTTGAGATTGTTGTATCTGAAGCCTGTTAAACCAAGTTTTGATCAATCTAGGTTATTGATTTATCAAAATGTTGTATGTGTAGATGCAGAAGGAAAAGAATGTTGAGCGTCAGGCTTAAAAGTAGAACAGTTAAGAGACTACAATGGTTGAAAAAGAGCTTTGTGTTCCATTCTATGATATAGAAACAAAGGCACAACTAATGAAATGTTGTCTTTTTGGATATTCATCTCTTGCTAGTATTCTTGGAGCTACAAAGGTCCTTTCTCTTTATCCAGAATCTGGTTTGCACAAAGATTTGACTCGGGCTGCGATTGTCCTGTGATGTTGAAAGCTCTCCACGGTGGTGGGGATCGATATGGCAGATGCAATATTTTCTCTGCAATAATTAGACACTCAATTGACTGACTCCAAGTCAGTCTATATTGGATTTGGTGATATTTAGCAAGAGAGGAAGGAAGTACCGATAAAGCTGTTCAGGAGAGTCTGCGTTGCTTCGGACTGCTTCGGTTGACGGTGTCCACAGCAGAAGTGTCGGTGGGTTGCGCCAGGGGTGTGAGATTTGGCTGCAATCTCTAATAAAAGTTCTTGACAATGTTTTGGGTGGTGGAGGCAGTGAGGAACAACAACCTGTGAAGTAGGGAAGTCTGTTGGCAGGCGCTGACTGTCTTTTGAGGTAGAAGCAGTGTGATCGAAAGAGGAAACGAGGCAGACGTGGCGGGCTGGCAACTAGGCTAAAGGCTAATCCATATAGGGTGTCGCTACCATCTATTTTGTTTGCTAATGTGCTCCTTAAAATGGTTTACACTAAAGCTAGAGTTAATAACAAACCGGCAGGTGAGAAACTGCTGCGTCATCATTGCAGTGGAAACTTGGTTAAAGCAAGTTAGTTCGAACGGACGTTCAATATTTCGGTGCATTTGCTTTTGAGGGCGGGCATCAGAGTTTCATTTTTTTAATGTGTGCCAGTGCGTTCACAGAAAAAGAATGAAGCAGGTTATCTTATCTTACCTTATCTTGAATGAGTAAAAGGCCCGCCTCAGATCTACAACATATCTATGGGTCTGTGTGCTTATGGGTGTTTCCGGCTCTGGCCTATAGACGTCAATGCTATGGAAAACAAAATGCTAATAGGTAATTACGACTTTGAAGGGAAACTTCAGAGGATATCGCTCTTAGGTGATAAATAATTTGGTAACCGATAATTAAAAGTAAACATAACCAACAAATTGTTTACCCCAATGCTCTTAGGAACGATATTTGTATAAGTAACAGTTCTTCCCTTTTATGGTTTTCTCTCGCTTTTGGCTTTTGCTACATTTTATTATTGTGTTTTCTTTTAAATTAGATAGCAAGGCCTTTGAGGCAGAGGCATAAATTCTCTTCTGCATTCGTGGATTGTAAAGCAAGCTCTTAAAGACTTTTCAGAAAGGAAGGTTTTGTATACAGTATTTCCAGGAGTAAAGTCAGCTGCCAGTGGTGTTCGGGGACTACAATTTGATGTTCCCCTAATTAGAATCCTTCCCCAAGGGATCTGGTTAACCAACTACGTATTGCAATGTGCTTGGCACTGGGGTTTTCGACGAGAGAGGACCGTGACAGGCAGAAATTAATGGAGAAGAAGCAGTATAGCAGAGCAGTAGCTCTTTAGAATTCCATCTTGGCTGCATGATATTGGGATTATGACTTGATGTAGAGAATTTCCAGTTATATTTAAGCCACTTTCCCCAGTTTGGACATTAAAGATCACAGAATTTCCAGAACATGCCAGCATTAACCATGCTGGTTGTGGATTCTGGTAGTTTTAGTCACAACATAGCTGGACGGCTCTGTGTCAATGAGAAGGGGAAAAAAAAATCAACATTAGCAATTTGTAGGCAATATTTTGCAAGTTATTACAGTTATTACTTAGATTGAGTTGGAACTACTCTATCTAAGCTGCAGAAATCGGAGCAACTACTGGATGACAGCAAAGAGATATAGAAAGCAATGCACTTTGCTGCCATTTAGCGGTCATCTAGATTTTTGCAGATATCTATGGTAGCCCTTCTTGATTATTTTCCTAACTTACGTTTTCTTCTAGTTTTTTCAAACCTCCGATTTTGCTATTTCTTACTCAGTTTTGCTGATTGTGCCTGCCTTTTACCTCTTTTAGCCCTTCTGCTTGTCCTGCTATTCTCAATTCTTGACCAGATGAGCAAATGACATCTCCTATGTCTTTCTTCAGCCCACCCAAATCAGCCAATAAATGCAACTAATATAGGTGTAATGATGGAGAAAAATAGTTGTAGCTCAGGTTTGAAATGAAGGGCTCTTGGTGCTCTCTGAAGTTGGGTGTAACAACAACAACAACAACAACAACAACAACAAATAATAATAATAATAATAATAATAATAATAATAATAATAATAATAATAATAATAATAATAGAGTTGGAAGGGACCTTGGAGGTCATCTAATCCAACCCCCTGCTCAGGCAGGAAACCCTCTACCATTTCGGACAAATGGCTGTCCAGTCTCTTCTTAAAAACTTCCAGTGTTGGAGCATTCACCGCTTCTGGAGGCAAGAAGTTCCACTGGTTAATTGTTCTCACTGTCAGGAAGTTTCTCTTTAGTTCTAGGTTGCTTCTCTCTTTGGTTAGTTTCCACCCATTGCTTCTTGTCCTGCCTTCAGGTGCTTTGGAGAATAGCTTGACTCCCTCTTCTTTGTGGCAGCCCCTGAGATATTGGAACACTGCTATCATGTCCCCCCTCGTCCTTCTCTTCGTTAAACTAGACATACCCAATTCCAGCAACCGTTCCTTATATATTTTAGCCTCCAGTCCCCTGATCATCTTTGTTGCTCTTCTCTGCACTCCTTCCAGAGTCTCAACATCTTTTTTACATCGTGGTGACCAAAACTGGATGCAGTATTCCAAGTGTGGCCTTACCAAGGCCTTGTAAAGTGGTATTAACACTTCACGTGATCTTGATTCTATCCCTCTGTTACTGCAGCCCAGCACTGTGTTGGCTTTTTTGGCAGCTGCAGCACATGGCTGGCTCCTATTTAAGTGATTTGTCTACTAGGACTCCGAGATCCCTCTCACAGTTACTACTATTGAAGACACATCATTACCCAAAATAGGTAACATCATCAGTGCTGGTCAGTTCTCAGAAGAGAAGACAACTGATCTGGAGGATACCCAGAATAGAGAAGAATGGACTCCTATAGAACATAGGAATCCTTAATCTATTTTTTGTCTAATCTGGATATCCTCCAGGTCTGTTGTCTTCACTTCTGAGAATTCTGCGGCCATCATGACATAATTGAGGCTCTTGAGTTGAAATCCACCCATCTGGAAGATCAGATGAAGAAAGATGCTCCAGTCCCATTAAAGAATCTACATCCTCCTGTCTACATTTGTGAACAATGCCTTTCCCTCCCAGCGCAAACCAAGTGGGAAGAGTTAACTGTCACAAATAATAAATAACAAGAGCATCCAGTCTGTGCTGCTGCAGAAGTGATAAAAACACATGCTTATGAATGCTTGTGATTTCACAGCTATTAATTTTGAACTTTTGTGATTGCAGTCCTGTTCTACAAGAGTCAGTGCTGCGAGGGCACCAGGAAGCAGAGAGAATGAGGGATTACGACAACATGCATTTATCATGGTGAAACGGGCTAGCCTTAGCCTGAAAGGAGAATACTATTAAAACAAAACTTCAAAAATGCATTTTCATATATATATATTACATTGTTTAGGTAGGAAAATCCCTTTTATGACATTGAGAATGTGTCAAGTCACTTTGTTTTTGTTTTTTTACTCTTGCCAACTGCCTGGACCAGGGGTAGGCAACCTTGGCTCTTTTATGACTCGTGGACTTCAACTCCCAGAATTTCTGAGCCTGCATGGCTCAGCTTGGAAACCTCTCCCTTTCCCCTCAGCATGGCTGGCTCAGGAATTCTGGGAGTTGAAGTCCATGAGTCATCAAAGAGCCAAGGTTGCCTACCCCTGGCCTGGACAATTCCTGGTAATTTTCTTAGGAATGCTTTTCAGAAATGATTTGCCACTGACTCCTTCTTTGAGAGCTTTTTGTTTTGTTTTTTTTGGTGCTGGTTTTCAAGTCCATCTTGATTCCTGGTGACTATATGGCCAAATCCCTGCCATTTTCTTGGGCAGGAATTTTGGGAAGTGCTTTGTCCTTATCCTCTTTCTAGAACTGAGAGAAAATTATGTAGCTAATCTCTGTGCTTAAGGCTGGATTAGAACTCCTGGCCTCCCAGCTTCTAACCCAGGGTCCAGTGCCACAGATGCAAAACAGCTTGCTTAATTACAGTTTGGTGAATAAATTCCTCCAAGACAAGCCAGGAACCACAGCAACTGGACTCAGGACACACACTCAGCCAAAAGACAAAACTTGCTACGCATTTTTTTTGTTTGTTTGTTTGCATGAACTGTGAAGACAAACACAGAATGGAAAACTGCTACATTTGCACTACATTTTAATATCCCAAAAAACCTTGCATATTAAGACGTAGTGTAAATACGGCACTGCTTTCTTAATATATAATATGAGATTTATCGATTGTGTTATAAAGTGGGATTAGGATTACCGTAAGAACTAAAGTCTTTGCTTGATTTGGTCTGGTGGTTAGGGCCCCAGATCAGAAAGTGGGAGACTTGAGTTCAAGTCCTGCCTTAGCTATGAAAGCCAGCTGGATAACTTTGAACCACTCATTCTCTCTCCTTGCAACCTACCCCCTACAGTTGTTGTGGTGGGGAAAATAGGAGGGGGAAGGTGCATTGGTGCTTACTGCCTTCAGTTATTTGTGAAAAATAATAAAGGTGGGATATAAATACATTATAAACTCCTCAGATGTTTGCCACAATCTGAGTAAGCATTCAAAAACAGGAGAACTGAATTACTCTCGCCTTTGGTGAGATAGGCAGCATGCACATTTGATAAACCAACCAAGAAATAAATAAGACAGAATAAAATAAAATAAAAGGGAAAAGGGACTACATCACGGTCAATTCAGCTTGCTTTGTGTGGCGTGGGGCATTTTACCGCAATGACTTACACAGAAATGCCCATAGCATCATCCAGCCATAACTATAAAGCGTATACAGAAATTTACAAGGAATGTTGAGCTGGGCTCTTAGTAGCTTATGTTGATCTGATAGGAACGTCATTTTCCCATTTTGCAGTGGCGAAATCGGTTGTTTTCATGCATTCTTGATTATACACAGTGCTGGATTGTAAATGAGCTTTCTTGGAAGCATCCAGCTGTATATAACCTCGGTGGTCCAAAAGAGGGAAGATTGTGCAAAATATTCTTTGACACTGGGGGGAAAAAAATAGCATAATTTGGTTCTTTCAAACACTCCTCTCTCCTGAACCTTTCCTATTGAAATAACAAGTTTACGGTGAAAACCAAGAAAGAAATGGAATTCAGTGAATTATAGCTAGCTCTTGAGCTGTTTCATTCTCAAGTATTTTGCAGAGACACCATAGTGGTGTCTGGTTATGTTTTTATTTTTAAACCACTAAAGAATATTTGGGCAGAATTTATCAAGAGTAAGAAAAATACTCAAAAGAGTCTCTTTCTTTCTGTCTCTGTCTCTCTGTGTGTCTCTGTATGTGTGTGTGTGTGTGTGTGTTGGTAGATAGATAGATAGATAGATAGATAGATAGATAGATAGATAGATAGATAGATAGATAGATAGATAGATAATAGCTAGATAGCTAGATAATAGATAGATAGATGGATAGATGGATGGATGGATGGATGGATGGATGGATGGATAGATAGATAGATAGATAGATAGATAGATAGATAGATAGATAGATAGATAGATAGATGATAGATAATAGCTACATAGATAGATAATAGATGGATGGATGGATGGATGGATGGATGGATGGATGGATAGATAGATAGATAGATAGATAGATAGATAGATAGATAGATAGATAGATAGATAGATAGATAGATAGATAGATAGATAGATAGAAAAAAGAGCAACAAAAATATGTATTTATGGCATTCAGAACAGTCTTGTATCTGGGGAGAAAATGTTGCACTATTTGTATTGGTGTTTCTTGATGCATGAAAGTCTACGTAAAGCTTTCAATTTCAAACTGATACAGAATAATAACAGAGTTGGAAGGGATCTTCAAGGTCTTCTAGTCTATCCCCTGCTCCAGCAGGAGACCCCATAACATTCTGGACAAATGGCTGTCCAGTCTCTTCTTGAAAGCCTCCAGTGATGGAGCTCCCATAGCTTCCACAGGCAAGCTGTTCAATTGATTAATTGTTCTGACTGTCAGGAATTTTCTCCTTAGTTCTAGGCTGGCTCTCTCCTTGATTAGTTTCCAACCATTGCTTCTTCATATGCACTTTTATTTTGTAAACAACTGTGTATAATGGCGTTCTCCTTTAGCAGGCACACGTTTTGCTTTTGCCAAAAGCTGCTTCTATCAGATCAGCACCAGCTTGAAGGGAAATTTGTAGCAAGATCTTGGCTAGAAGGAAAAGGTTAAATCCTTTCCTTATAAGCTCTCATTCTGCCAGATATGCCTCTGTCAGCCACCTTTGGCTAGTAGCTTCAGAGGAAATTATTTATTGTCGTATCTATGTTAGGTTGAGTTTGTTTTGTAGCTCCCGAGATTCGTTTTTACCTTGCCCCACCGGTATGCCTTAATGACCTCAATGTAACAAGTGATTCACAAATACGGATTCTGTATCCTTAGTGTGATGCTGTTGTGATTCACATGAAACCATTGGGGTTGTGAGTCAAGCAACTTGTTTTGCCCAAACACTAGTGATCTAAAGCAGAGGTCCTCAACCTTTTGGGCACCAGGGACCGGTTCCATGGAGAAAGGTTTTTCCATAGACCAGAGAGTACGTGGTTTTGTGTGCTGCCTCTAATCCCATGGAGGGGGCTTTGCTTGTTTGTGCGGACTGGTTGCTGGCATGCCACGGCCCGGTACCGGTCCATGGATCAGGGGTTGGAGACCCCTGATTTAAAGTGATGAGGGAAGACATATCTTCCATTCAGAAGAGAACTGAATGACCCTTAGGTCACAAGTCTAGTTGTGTATGGATAACGGATTGTCAAATTTGCTATCTTAGCTCAGGTCAAAAGATAGGAATGCTGTAGAAGTAGACTACTGTACTGCCAGGTGTGAAGAATCAAGACCACAGGTTAGGATCCAGTTAAGCTGTTCTGGGCCCAGTGCTCTTCAACATCTTCATCAATGATCTGGACGAGGGGATAGATGGGGAACTCATCAAATTTGCAGATGACACCAAGCTGGCAGGAATAGCCAACACTCCAGAAGACAGGCTTAGGATACAGGAGGACCTGGACAGACTTGAACACTGGGCGCTATCTAACAAAATGAAATTCAATGGTGAAAANGAAGGCAGGACGAGAAGCAACGGGTGGAAACTGATCAAGGAGAGAAGCAACTTAGAACTAAGGAGAAACTTCCTGACAGTTAGAACAATTAACCAGTGGAACAACCTGCCTCCAGAAGTGGTGAATGCTCCAACACTGGAAGTTTTTAAGAAGAGACTGGACAGCCATTTGTCTGAAATGGTGTAGGGTTCCTGCCTGGCCAGGGGGTTGGACTCGATGACCTCCAAGGTCCCTTCCAACTTTTTTATTATTATTATTATTATTATTATTATTATTATTATTATTATTATTATTATTATTATTATTATTATTATATAAGCTGATTTACTGCTTAAGAACCTAGTGAACTAGGTTTATTTTTATTTTTATTTATTTACATGTAATCATCGACTTATGAGAGTAATGGAGCCTGCCCATTTGGGTCGTAAGGCAGGAGTATGTTAAGTGAAACTCGATGTCTATGGAGATTCTCAGTCATCCAGGTCAGGGTTGTCCCAAAGGTGCTTTTTTTCAGGAGTCAACTGGACTTCCTTTGTTTTTCTTTGAGGACGTTTCGCTTCTCATCCAAAAAGCTTCTTCAGCTCTGTCTGGATGGCAGGGAATGGAAGGATTTATATTCAGACCTGGATGAGAATCGAAACAACTTCAAAGAAAAACAAAAAAGTCCAGTTGCCTCTTGAAAAAAAGCACCTTTGGGATTAGAAGGAAAGCTCTCCATCCTTTTCTCTTCAAAAGATTCATCAAAACATTGAAATGAAGTCTCACTTAATTTCATTTGTTGGATGGCTCAGCTTGGCCCAGGATAATGTTGGGTCCTGATGATTGCCTGAAGTACAGGTGGTGTTCTGTGCCAGCCTACGTGAGTCCTTGTTAAGCTCACCCTCTTCCAATAAGCAGGCTGCAACCGCAGGAAAAAACCAATCCACCTTTATTATTCACAGACCTGAGTCAATGTCCAAGGCAAACAAACACAGTTCACAGAAACTCGATTCCTCAACACAAACAGTTGCCTTTGGCAACCAGCACCTCCCACACCTTCCCTTTTATTATGCAGCCAAGGCGTGACTTCCTAATGCCTTCTCCTTTGCCTTTGGAGCCACCCCATTGCATTCCTCTGTCCTACTCTCTTTTCTTGTCGGCGTTTACGTGCATCTTGGATATCTCCCAGCTGTGATTCATCACTGTCCAACTCAGACTCCCAGCACAGCTGTGTCTCAGCCTGAGCGCGAGTAGAGGGGCCAGGCGCCTCATCAGACTGTAAGTCTGGAAGCTCCTCCGAGCCTTCCTCTGACTCTGATGTCACTCCAGGCCCCTCCTCCTCTGATTCCTCAGACTCAGTTGCCAGGTCCACTGGCTGGCATGGAATCACAACAGATAGTCCTTAATGGTCATTTAGTGACCATTCAAAGTTGCAACGGCACTGAAAAAAGGGACTTATGACCATTTTTCACAGTTACAACCTTGGTAGCATCCCCATGACCACGTGATCAAAGTTCAGATGCCTGGCAACGGTTCATACTTATGACCGTTGCTGTGTCCCAAGGTCACATGGTCATCTTTTGCAACCTTTTGACAAGCAAAGTTGAGGAAGCCAGGTTTGCTTAAAAACCAGGTTACTAACTTCACGTAACATCTGCAGCAAGAAAGGTCATAAAATGGGGCAAACCTCACTTAATAAATGTCTCACTTCATGTCGTAAGTCCAGGACTCCCTGTAGCTCCAACATAAAGGATCATTTGCTGGCAATCAGCAGGCACTGCTAGTGTTCGGGGACACCAAAAACCGAAATCCCTAAACCTGGCCTCGTAAAATAAAACCAGGATCCCCGAATACTCGTGTTTGCATCTCAAGGAGAGCTTTGAAGTTTCTTCCCGGCAGTAATCTAATAAAAACACATTAAGCTGAGGAGTGAGAACTTTGGGGAAAGGTTTTTCTTAACCTCTTTCTGTTAGGTATCCTCATTAAAATGTGCTAATGCAGACGTGAAAGCTCAAAGGAGATCCATGTCAAGGGATAAAATACGGCAACTGTGAATAACACAGCCCAATTCTTGCTTAAATCATAGAGAAAATGGAGGTGTGGAACTCTCTTTGTTAGTTCCAAGAATCAGTTGAAGATTGCTTGCAGTACTTGGGAAGAGCGTAAAGCTACTTTAAAGCTTGTGTGTCCCAGTGTACACAATCCANTACATTCCAGGCATTTTTCCCGCCCCTATTTTGGGGTCATGGTTCACATCTTCCAATTAACTTGGAAGATGTGATTTACTTCCGGTTTCTTTTTCCCGGGCTTTCCTTATTCTCCTCCCCTTTCACTGTTGCCTGATTTAACTATAAAAATACCAGACAGTTCTGCATATTGTCAAAGCAAGAATATACAGTATTTGCACCGTTGACATCTGTAGTGTTTGCTAATTGCGATCTCTATAACGGGTCCCCAACCTATGGGCTGCATCCCACCAGCACTAGCGCCACCTCGAGCATTTCACTGATACTAGCGCCCCCGAGTGTCCTACCAGCACTAACAACACCCCAAGCATCCCGCTGGCGCTAGCGCCACCCCGCCCCCAAGCCTCCCACCGACACTAGTGCCGCCCATAGCATTGTGCGGGTGCTAGTGCCACCCCATTTGCAGTGCATGCGGTTGTGTGCGGCCATTTGCGTCTGCGCTTATGCATGGCCCATTTATGGGCACATGCATGGAGTCATTTTTGCACATGCGCACCTGCCTTCCTTTCTGGGCCGCCAAAACAAAAAAATGTTGGAGACCTCTGCTCTATAAGAGGCTATATTAATTTCTTTTTAAAAAATCTTTATTCATCCTGCTATGCTAATCAGTTGATGCATTTCCAAGTCCCTCTCCTGGTGCAGTTGTACAAAGCCAGTGGTTTCTTTCTCTGGCTTTTTATATTTGGTGTGATTATACAATCTGCAGTAAAGGAGCTTGATTCATTTTCCTGGCAGACGAAGAAAATAATAATGAGCCATTTGAAATGTTGCCGTTCTTTGAGACAAGCTAATCTAAATGATAATTAATCTTATTTTGTTTTGTTTTTTTTAATAAGGAAGCAGAGGCCGAATACCAATTTCCGTTCCTTGAATGGGGTCCCTGCTTTGTATTATCAGGCAAATGGTAATTGCGTGTGTTTGTGTAGGATTTCCTTTCTAAACAAATACAGCTGAAATGCTGGTTAAAGCTCAGCCTGTTTTGTAGGGTGAACCCTGGCTACTACTGTAGAAGTGAAGTCCGTTGACTTTAGAAATGTTTATTCCTGGATACTGTGTGTTTAAAAGACCAGAAGTAGTTTTTTTTTTAAAAAAAAAAAAAATGAAGTCGATTCTTGAGGAGTTTATAAGAAATGACCATGTAGATTTCTTGCCAATGATAACCTAAATTGTTTGCCACTGATTTCTTTTTTTTTTTTTTTTTGAAACAAATTTTATTAGGTTTTTTAATTATTGAAACAAAGTACTCAAGACACACCATGGTGTTAGGGTAGTCAAACATCCAAAAACAAAACATATATAGATAGTTCAATCAATACATCAAATGTTCCCTCTCTTTGTCCCTCAAGTAGCATAGTATATTTAAAATAATCCAGTTCTAGCTTAAATTTATTGTGTTAAATTAAATTTAGTGTTAGACCTGTTTTAAAGCTTTATAAATTTACAGTACAGTAATCAAATTAACTTTAAATAAAAAGATTATCAATTCAGGTATCCCTTCCAAATATATTCTAGTTCCTTAATTTTATCATAAATCTTATTTATTTCTTCTTCCACTAATATCCCTTATTTAAAATAAACTATCAATCTCTACACATATCTAATCCATCAGTTAATCAATCTCTTTAAGCTGACAAAATAATATCAGACTTTAAATCATTTCAATCCATTAGACAGAATTCAAATTTCAACCAATTAATTATCATAACTAATAACATCCGTGTCATCAAACAAAACACATCATCTTATTAAATTAACTCAAATAGTTATTAATCCAGTGCCGCTGATTTCTTCATGAACTTCTTTCGATGGCTTTTTGGTACTAACCAGGTTCATCCTTGCTTAATTTTCAAAAATCCTCAAGTGACGGCTAGATGCTAGGCACAAGGAGTTTAAAATGGACTCAGATACACATGTGATAGTCCTACTCCATTTCATTACAAGTTTCTTTCTTTTGGAAGTTTGCACTCCATGATTAAATTTATATTTGGACTGCTAGCTCCTATAGATAGAATCAGCCCATGAGCAGGATGCAATTAGGCTTCTGTGCTGCTTCAGGTTTACACAGAGTGGGTCCAAATTTAAAGTTTCCCTGTGGAAAAGACCTTAAATAGGGCATTGCGTCTTAAATGCATACTACAACTGTATTGCTGGCCAAATTATATCCGTTGGGGGTTACCGTGGATTGCTTCTCTGTTGCTGGGACAGAAATGTAGAACAATTTCAACACAAAGCATTGTGTGTTTAACAATGTCCCAGCTAATTATCTGAGAGTTTCTCAACTTAT
>NW_015390417.1:23498-42182 GCF_001527695.2 Protobothrops mucrosquamatus | reverse complement strand
TTCCCTGTGGAAAAGACCTTAAATAGGGCATTGCGTCTTAAATGCATACTACAACTGTATTGCTGGCCAAATTATATCCGTTGGGGGTTACCGTGGATTGCTTCTCTGTTGCTGGGACAGAAATGTAGAACAATTTCAACACAAAGCATTGTGTGTTTAACAATGTCCCAGCTAATTATCTGAGAGTTTCTCAACTTATAGCTCCTGAATTTGGTTAGTGTTAGAAAAATAAAACAATAGATGATATTTGGAATAGCTTTCCAAATAATCCCAGTATGGAAGAAGGGTGGGTAGGAAGCTAAGTGTTCTTTAGGTGTGATGTTGAGATGTGCATATTGTCTATCTCCTTCTTTAATGATGGTATCTCTGATGCACATGACAAAAATAACAAAACTTTTATTACCTGCAGAGGAGAAAGCAAGCCATACAATAGATACCACTGGAGGTATTCAAACAAGATCCTTACTTAAGTCAAATCAAGGCTTGACACACAGTGAGATTCTAGCCCCTAACCTTGATTACTTTTCACCTTGGTTGTTATTGTGGGCTAGTGTGTCTCACAGATCTGTCTCCCTGACTTGGATATATGTTTGTCTTATTGCATATTTGAGCCCATTAACTGATCTGCAATTTGTTTTCATGTACGTAGCAAATACAAGATGTTTAGATTTAAACACTACTTTTTATTTAGAAGCTCAAGTCAGTGTCCATTTATTATTTTCCCAAGCAATCATTCTCTGAGGTAGATTGGGTTGAAGGAGGGGGACCAAGCTGAAGTCTCTCATGAAGCTTCCATGGCTGAAGATAGTCCAGGACCTAGGTCAGGTGTAGGCAACCTTGGCTCTTTTATGACTAGTGGACTTCAACTCCCAGAATTCCTGAGCCAGCCATGCTGAGGGGAAAGAGAGAGGTTTCCAAGCTGAGCCATGCTGGCTCAGGAATTCTGGGAGTTGAAGTCCACGAGTCATAAAACAGCCAAGGTTGCCTACCCCTGACCTAGGTCTATCCAGGCCTAATCTATCACTAACCCTACAACTTTTGGGCTGTAATACAGATATCAAATCAAATAACTTTAACCAGTAGAAGTCATACAGATATGAGCACAGAGATGCTGGCTGATTCATCGATCACTTGACTAGGCTTATAGTCTGTTCCCATTGTGATTGGTTTGCCTATCTCTGACAAAAAAATAATTGATTTGGAATTTGTTTTCATGTATGTAGCAAATAGAAGAGGGCGGGTGACGTAGGAAACTGGGACAGATGGAAAGTTGTTCCTATTTCTGATGTAGTTCAGATCTAGATGAACACTGTGAGGAAAATAACAGATGGAAGAGCCAAAATTCATTCATACCTTTAGGACATCTTAAGTAGCATGACTCTTATTGGTGAAGGAAGAGCAATCATGCCCTCAGCATCCAATAAATTTATCGCCTTTTATTTCATGCAGTGACTTCTTTTCATGCTTGAACAGATGGAACATTAACTACCCAAGTGGCAGACACATAGAGATCTCCTTTCAGGATTCTTTAAGTCTTTCAGATACAAAAAATAAATAAATTAAAAAATAACAAAGGAGTAAAATGAGGTTGTTGGGATTTAGAATAGAAGAATAGAATGGAAGGGACCTTGGAGATCTTCTAGTCCTTCCCCCAGCTCAAGCAGGAGATCCCATGCCATTTCAGACAAGTGGCTGTCCAATCTCTTCTTAAAAACCTCCAGTGATGGAGCACCAACAATGTCTGAAGGCAACTTCTGTTCTACTGGTTAATTGTTCTCACTGTCAGGAAGTTTCTCCTTTAAATCTCTTCTTTAAAACCTCCAGTGATGGAGGACCCACACACAATTTCTGAAGGCAACTTCTGGTCTACTGGTTAATTGTTCTCACTGTCAGGAAGTTTCTTCTTAATTCCAGGTTGCTTCTCTCCTTGATTAGTTTCCAACCATTGTTTCTTGTCCTGCCCTCTGGTGCTTTGGAAAATAACATGACCCCTTCTTCTTTGTGGCAGACCCTCAAATATTGGAACACTGCTATCATGTCCCCCCCTATTTCTTCTTTTCTCTAGACTAGCCACACCCAAGTCCTGCCACCGTTCTTCATATGTTTTAGTCTCCAGGCCTTTGATCATCCTAGTTGCTCTTCTCTGAACACTTTCCAAACTCTCAACATCTTTTTTTGGTAGTATGGTGACCAACATTTGAATTTTACCCCTCCCATATCTTGGCGTACAAGTTTAACCACTGTTTCCACAGGCGTGCCCATCCTGTGGCACCTGGCTCATATTACCTTGCCCTTTTTAAAACTCCTATAAATATCTCAAGACAGGTAGACCTCAACTTTCAACAGTTCATTTAGTGACCTTTGAAAGTTACGACGAAGTTACGACGAAGCTGTAAGTGATTTATCACTGTTTTTCACGCCACCGTTGCAGCATCCCCCCCATGGTCACGTGGTCAGAATTCAAACATTGGGCAACTGCCTCACGTTTATGACGGTTGTAGTGTCCCCTGGGTCATGTGATCCCCTTTGGTGACCATCTGACATGCAAAGTCAATGGGGGAAGCTGGATTCACTTAACAACTGTGGCAAGAAAAGTTGTAAAATGGGGCAAATTTCACTTAACAAACATCTCACTTAGAAAGAGGAAAGTTTGCACTCCACTGTGGTTGTAAGTGAAGGACTTTCTGCAAGGTGTCGGCAAGGTCCCGTGGCACCTTGCTGAAATTACTTTGTCCCTTTTGAAACTCCGATAAATATCTCAATATAGTTGCCTGTGTTGCCATGAAGAAGAGGGAGTCAAGCTATTCTCCAAAGCACCTGCAGGCAGGACAAGAAGCAACGGATGGAAACTAATCAAGGAGAGAAGCAACCTAGAACTAAGGAGAAATTTCCTGACTGTGAGAACAATTAACCAGTGGAACAACTTGCCTCCAGAAGTTGTGAGTGCTCCAACACAGGAGGTTTTAAGAAGAGATTGGACAACCATTTGTCTGAAATGGTATAGGGCAGTGATGGCGAACCTTTTAGAGACCGAGTGCCCAAACTGCAACCAAAAACCCACTTATGTATCGTCGGGTGCCGAGTGGGCGTAGCCCATTGGGTGAGTGTGGCCAATTGGGTGGGTGTGGTCCATTGGGTGGGTGTGGCTGTGGTGGTAACAGCAAACTGGGTGGGACTAAAAAGTTCAATCAATCAATTCCAACTTTGCGAGATCTTTTTTTTTCCCGCGAGAAGTTGAAAATGATTGATTGATTGAACCTTTTTTTTTTGCACATGGCGGCAGAGTCCTAAAGCGAATAAAACCCAACTGAAGGCCTAGGACTGGGGCAATGGCGCGCGTGCCCACAGAGAGGGCTCTGCATGCCACCTGTGGCACGCGTGCCATAGATTCACCACCACGGGTATAGGGTTTCCTGCCTGAGCAGGGGTTTGGATTAGATGACCTCCAAGGTCCCTTCCTACTCTGTTATTCTATTCTAGTCTAATATTGAATCTGGAAAATTCTTAAAAGAGTAGCAAATAAATTATGCTAATAGCTGAAAGTGAACCGTTAATGAAATCATCAGTTTTACTAGTGTCTTAACCAAGAATGGATGGGGAGCAATCGGACAAAAACCAGGAGTGTCATTCAGACTGGAAAGTTGAAAAAAAAAATCAGAAGAAATTCCTGGAAAATCACTTTGGGACTTTTGCCAAAAAGCCTACACAGGTTTCGCCTTTAGACGCTGAGCTTACCTTGAAGAAATGTTTACCCTTTTAACTAGAAATGGCGCACCGTTTGCTAGACTATTTCTAATTCTTCCATATCTTCTGTCAGCTTCATTTTTGTTGTTATTCAGGATAGTAGCGGTTGTAAAACCTGAGGCCAAAACAGGGCACATTTTTGAATCCTAAGTATAATAGAGGTTCTAATAGATTATATGCAGTGATAATGGTAGATATGTTTTCTGCAAAAACAACGCTCCCCTTATTTGTTTCCTCAGGGGGAAAAATGTTTTCAATAGCTCTTTATTTTCTCGACTCGTACTCATTATCAAAAGTTATTTATTCTTTCTGCCTTGCCGTGTGAGCTGGTGATAGGACTATTTATATCGAACACTTTTACTTTTATTCAAATTGATTGCAGAGCCTTCCTCACTGTCTCACTTCCTTTTATTATAATAGAATATTTGCAAATCAATGGAAGCCGTTAAATGAAATGGCCGTATCCCTAGAGGACATTTAGAGATTGTGGAAAATATAGTTATTCAGAGGGATTTATTCGTCTTTGCCACATTGCTAACATTTGCTGTCTTTGCTGGAGTGTTTGGAGGCACAGATTGAAACCTCCCCCCCCCGGAATAGAAAAATCACACAGTGAAATTAGATACCGTAGGTTTCATATGATACATTAAAAAAAATTCCTAAAATTAGGACCTTGCAAAATATACGAAGGCAATTTGGAAATAAATTTCCGTTTCGTTATCAATGACAGACACTCGTAGATACAGAACTTTTATTATACACATTAGAAAACTACAACGTTACATTATTTTTTGACATAATCACCATTCAAATTGAGGCACTTGTCATAATGTCTTATAAGGTTTGAAATTCCTTAGTAGGAGTCGCTCGGTGCCAAATCTGGGCTATAAGGTGATCAAAAACATCCCAACTGAACTGCTTCAAAAGTTCTTGGTGCGTATAGCATTGTGTGGGTGAGCATTAAAGTGAACCAACACCACACTGGAAGTGATGCCATAGAAAATCCCGCCAAATGTGAAGATGCCAAAGGAGTACTGCTAGTGAAGTTCACAGGGCATGGTTTGACCATCAATTCAGAAGTCTACTGTGAAATGTTATGAAAACTCAGACGAACCATCCATAACAAGTGTTGGGGCCTGCTGACTTCCAGTGTGGTGTTGATTCACGACAATGCTCACCCGCACAATGTTAGACGCACCCAAGAACTTTTGAAGCCGTTCCGTTGGGATGTTTTTGATCACCTCCCTCTTATAGCCCAGATTTGGCACCGAGAGGCTACTACTACTAAGGAATTTCAAACCTTGTAAGATGTTGTGACAAGTGCCTCAATTTGAACGGTGATGATGTCAAAAAGTAATGTAATGTTGCAGTTTTCTAATGCGTATAATAAAAGTTCTGTATCTGTGAGTGTCTGTCATTGATAACCAAACGGAGGTTTATTTCCGAATTGCCCTCGTATTAATGTAGAGGAATAAGTGGGGTGTTCCAATGACCTTGAGGACTTAATTTCTGGTGATCATCGATCAACAGACTATGACCTAGCCATCTTAATGCAACTTCCTAGCAAATGCACGGTTCCTATAATCTTGCCTTGCTGAGAGAACAAACCCTGATTTTTGGCTGGAATGAAGTAGTAGACCAAGAAGTGATGTAGCCATAAAACAGCATTTATTTTCCACATGAAGGGGGTCTCATACGTATCACATCAAGAAAGGGCCATAAGTTTTATTTGCTAGACTTGCTCACTATTTTGAGTTCCCCACAGACAATTTTGTTTATGAAATCCAGACAGTCTGATAGAAAGTTGAACAATATCTTCCTTCCTCTCTGACCATTGATGAGTGACGTTCTGACAGATATTTAATTGATTAATAAGGCAATGCTATCACATCTCGGAGAATGTGTTTGGAGTCAAGAGTCCATTTCTCTGGAACCCGTTGGTTTCTTCTTTTTTATTTTTTATTTTTCAGCTGAACTTTGACCCCAACAGAGCCCCAAATTGACGTTGCTAGGTGAAAAAATTGTTAACTGAGTTTTGTCCCATTTTAAGGCTTTGTTTGCCTCTTTTGTTGAGTGAATCACTGCAGTTGTTCAATTAGTAACATGGAGGTTAAGTAAATCTGGTTTACTCATTGGCTTTGCTTGTCAGAAGGTCGCAAAAGGAGATCCTCACACGACTGCGGGACACTGCAACCGTCATAAATATGAGTCAGTTGCCTAGTGTCCAAATTTAAATCACGTGACCCATGAGGATGCTGCAACTGTCACAAGTGTGAAAAATGGTCAAAACTCACTTTTTTCCAGCGCTGTTGTAACTTCAAATGGTCAATAAGCAAACTGTTGTAAATGGAAGATTATGTGTATTCTTTACAACTTTGGGTTGAAGCATTAAGTGGAACAGAATGTTAATTAAAAATGTGGCGAGCTTCTAATTGGGAGGGGGGGAAGGTCTTGGCCTCCTGAGTTTTCGATGGGAGGCAAACGACGTCTGCTCAGACCCTGGAGGTTTAGATAAATACGTCATAGGAAATACTGACATGTCTTGGGGGAAGGCACAGTAACCCAAAACACGTGCGTTGAGCGGCGTTCAGGAAATCAGTGACGTGTATGTCTGCATTATTGGGAGCCGTTAAATGTTACCCATGTAAGAATAACAGAAGCGGGATTAGGCTGTACAGAGAATAATTTGACTCCAAATGTGATTGGTTATTCGGTTGATATTTGTTTAAAGCATCCTGGTTTGGGTCTTCCGGTCCTTCCTATTCTTTCCTTCCTTCCTTTCTTTCCTTCCTTCCTTCCTTCCTTCCTCCCTCCCTCTCTTCCTCCATCCCTCCCTCCCTCCATCCCTCCCTCCCTCCCTTCCTTCCTATTCTTTCCTTCCTTCCTTCCTTCCTTCCTTCCTTCCTTCCTTCCTTCCTTCCTTCCTTCCCTCCCATCCTATTCTTTCTTTCCTTCCTTCCTTCCTTCCTTCCTTCCTTCCTTCCTTCCTTCCTTCCTTCCTTCTTTCCATCTATTGCAATAAATCACTTCAGGCATAATTCTTCAATAATGCTTGCTTATACATCCAACTGTTTTTGCAAGATTTTGATATCACAACGAGATTATATGAAACCCCATATCCCTTCTTCCTCATTGTTAGCCAGCAATATCTTAAATACTTCTTCCTTCCTTCCTTCCTTTCTCCCTCCCTCCCTCCCTCCCTCCCCCTTCTTTCTTTCTTTCTTTCTTTCTTTCTTTCTTTCTTTCTTTCTTTCTTTCTTTCTTTCTTTCTTTCTTTTCCTTCCTTCCTTCCTTCCTTCCTTCCTTTTTCTTTTTTTCCTTCCTTCCTTCCTTTCTCCCTCCCACCTCCCTCCCCTTCCTTCCTTCCTTCCTTCCTTCCTTTTTTCTTTTTTCTTCCTTCCTTCCTTCCTTTCTTAGGGTTGCCTTAAGAAAGACTGAAAGGAACAACTGAATTTCAGAAAGATGTTGTGTACAGCAATGCACACACTAGGTTCATGCTCATTTTAACTGGCTTATGTTTACTGCTCCTATCCCTTTTAAAGAAAAGATAGGTTATAAATATATAACAGTTAAATCCACTTTTGAATAGGATGCATTGAATTTGCTGGGCAAAGCAAACCTGCTATTTTATTTATTCATTTTCTCCTGGATGTTTTAATAGGAATCTACTCAGTTTAGGAAGGGTCGTACAGAAACAAATCTAATATTCCCTTGCTTATACTGCTGGCATCAGAATATGGAAACACAATATATTTAATGGAATCCATTAAATCCAGGTGTAAAGCGAAAAGTGCAGAATGGAAAACCCAGAAAGACCTTTGCAAATGTATTTGAAGAATAATTTATGAAAATGCCTATAGGCTCAGGAATGTATTGCATGATATTACCTATTATACCGTATAATACTTTTCTGGTCTGAGAATTTTTATTCAGTAATGCTGCCCGGTGACTTTTTTTAAAAAAAAACATTGAATGTAAAAATGCAAACTCAACATTGCAGGTTTTTTTTTTAAAAAAATGGAAGAGTAGAAAGCTCATTATAAACATTGCTCACAGAAAATGCAAAATAATACCAGAGAGAATACTCTTTTTCACATCTGTTTTTAATTAATTAGTATAATGAATGCATATATGGTTACAAGTGTCTTCACTGGAAGACAGAGGTGAAAGAAACTTAATGGGACTCCTACAGCTTCACCGTTCTTAAATATTAATAAAGAGATCTGAAGCCAATAGAGTGGAAGATGGCTCTGCTTATCTATCAAGTTAGCTTCATACTGACCCAAGACAGAGGGGATACATTATCTAGTTTCATTAGGCCAACATCTTCAATTACCACCCGTCCTAGTTATAATCAAACTAATGCAAGTTTAGGTAAGATTCATGGATGATCCTCTGCCCCAAGGGAGTCCCACCGCTTATATTCTCTCCTAGCCTACGTGAGTCCTTGTTAAGCTCACAAGGAGAAACCCCTCTTCCAACAAGCAGGCTGGAACCGCAGGAGAAAAAAAAAACAATCTCCTTTTATTATTCACAGACCTGAGTCAATGTCCAAGGCAAACAAACACAGTTCACAGAAACTCGATCCTCAACACGAACGGTTGCCTTTGGCAACCTGCACCTCCCACACCTTCCCTTTTATTATGCAGCCAAGGCGTGGTTTCCTAATGCCTTCTCCTTTGCCTTTGGAACCGCACCATTGCATTCCTCTGTCCTACTCTCTTTGCTTGCCGGTGTTTTCGTGCATCCTGGATATCTCCCAGCTGTGATTCATCACTGTCCAACTCAGACTCCCAGCACAGCTGTGTCTCAGCCTGAGCGCGAGTAGAGAGGCCAAGCTCCTCATCAGACTGTAAGTCTTGGAGCTCCCCAGAGCCTTTCTCTGACTCTGATGTCAATCCAGGCCCCTCCTCTGATTCCTCAGACTCAGCTTCTGGGTCCACTGACTGGTGAGGAATCACAACAGCTTAGAAGAATTGAGGGCCCTGCACACATGTGAAAAGGGGCAGGGTTTGGATTCCTCAGCCATTTTGAAGCAAGCAAGCAACCACCCATGTATCGAATACCCCTTTGGTTCTTCTGTAGATATGTAAAGTTTTTTTGAATCAGGGCTGGCCCATAATCATTCACTATCAAAAGATTTCAGATGGGTGTATCCACTAACCGATCCTGAAGCTGGGGGATTTTACACCCCCTCTGTCTGTCTTGGCCTAGAAGTAACAATCTTAACTGTACTGTCACCTGGAAGACAGTAGAACAGGTACGACATAGTTGTCACTACAAAATTCACTTCTTGCCCTTCATTTTACGAGGATGTTACAATCTTGTACCTTTGGGAGGATGGAGAGATACATACAGTCAACTCCAACTCGACCAGGACCCTGATCCAGGGTTAGGTTATACAAATAATGTGTCTTTCACAGGTGATTTAAAAAAATAGTGTAAAGTTTCCATTGTTATCTGGAACTCCCACATATGCTTTGGTGAGCTTTGAAGGGAATTTGCATTGGTTTTTATGTTTGTCAACCACTTGAATAAAATTTCTCCTCTCTCTCCTGTCCTCTCCTCTCCTCTCCTGCCCCCTCTCCTCTCCTCCCCTCCCCGTCCTGTCCTGTCCTCTCCTGTCCTCTCCCCTCCCTTCCCCTCCCTTCCCTCTCCTCCCCTCTCCTCCCCTCTCCTCTCCCGTTGTCTCTCCTCTCCTCTCCTGTCCTCCCCTCTCCCCTCCCCTCTCCCCTCTCCCCTCCCCTCCCCTCCCATCTCCCCTCCTCTCCTCTCCTCTTCTGATTCATATGTTTAGAATTGCTACCAAGAACAGCTGTGTGACAATAACCTTCTTTTAACAGATTAACAGAATAACACACAAGCAGTTGCAAGTATTGTGTATTGTTTTCCTGCTTACCCTATCTCTACTTCTTTCTGTCATGTTTTGCTTGTGTTGAATTTTAGATCATAAGTTGTTTAGGGAAAGGAGTTGTGCATGTATCGCCGGAAAATTAATCTGCACAAACATGCTTAGAACTGGACTTGTGTGCCTCAGAAGTTTATTAGTAGATGAAATTAGAACAGTTGGTCCACCTCTCGTCTCGTCTTCTTCAGTAGGATGCAGTTTTATTGGATTTTATGATTTCTCCTGGAAATAACACTTTGATTATATGATTATCGTGTGCAGGGAAGGAGAAAAGCCAGCTAGATCTAAGCCAAATAATATTTTTGCCGGCTAATCATTGGTGCGCTGGATTTATGGACTTGAACCAATCTGTCATTGTCACTCTATAATTTATTATACCATGCTTCTGATATTTTGCAAGCTTGGATGGTACTTTGACCTGCACATAAAAAAAAAAAAGTGTTCCGTAATATAGTTCTTCCTCTCCCTATTTCCTAACAGCATAAGAATTTTGCCTAAGCAGATTTGCTGGAAATGACAGTTTTGAAAAATTAGATACAGTGTTTGCTGGAAGCATTTCAGTTCCAGGCATTCTAAATAGTGCGGAAAGGATGAAATATACCCTATGTTGTAAAGATGACAGATTCGTCAAAGGTTCTTTTTCACTCATTGGTTTAAAACAAATTGAGTGAATCAAATACATCTATTTAACCCATTGTTGCTCATCAAGGAAGTCTTTGTGCAGAAAGCCTCAAAGATAAAACTCATTTTAAAACTGTAAGATAGATGGATAAATGGATGTGTGCGTGTGTGCGTGTGTGTGTGTATTTCATTCATTCATTCATTCATTCATTCATTCATTCATTCATTCATCACAAGTAACAATTGGATCACAACTAACAACTGGATCACAACAGGCCAGGAAGCAAATTGACAAGCAGCACAGTTTGCAATACGCAGGCATGTCCGTTATTGCAATCTGGACCAGTTGAAACTTCTGGATGTCTTCAAGTGTGGCCCCATACATAGGATATTACAGTAGTCAAGCTGCAAGGTGATTTGAGCATGAATGACTATCTGAAGAGCCCCTGACCTATGAAAAGGCACAACTGCTGCACCAGATGCAGTTGTGCAAAGGCCTCCTTAGTCGCAGCTGACACCTGTTTTTCAAGCAAGGCTTATGAGTCCAGGAAGACCTCCACATTGTAGACCATCCTGTAATGGGGAAGTGTAATGTCATCTAAGATCATAAATGGAATATCTCCACCCACAGCCATTCACTTTTGATAGGATTGAGTTGGAAATGGCTAATCCAAACCCACACAGCTCCAGTCACTAAGATGGAACCCCAACTTCCTTAATTTTGTAGATCCACTCAAACCCCAACTTGTGGAGCTGATTCAGACAGATACCATGGCCAACGGTATCAAAAGCTGATGAGAGATCAAGGAACACAGCGATGGATGCAACACCGCAATCTCAGCTCCACCACCCACCATCAACAAGTTGAACGAAGGCTGTCTCAGGCCTAAAGTCCAGCCTGAAACCAGACTGGAATGGATCTAGATTGCCCATTTTTTCCAAGGTTCCCATCAGCGGAAGACTAGCCACTACTTCAGCAAGCAGTTGGATACCTGATACTATCAACTTAAAGTGTTGTTATTGACAAAATGTTGCAGGGCTTCTTTATCTGTTGGTAGTACTCCTACTCAGGGTTTTTGGTAGCCTGGATCCTGTTTGGATATCAAAGCATATGAAAGTCAAGCATGAAGTCCCACCAACTCCATTCCTCAACCAATTTTCCAAACTTCCTTGCTTCTACTACATAGTTCACCCCATCTTAATATAGATCACAACCTTCTTAATATAGTCCGTTGTGAGTTAGCTTGTTGTGGAAACATGAGAAAGCGATGAGTTGTCCCTCTTTTTGCCTACCTACTGGTAGTTCTCGGCTTACGATAGTTCACTTAGTGACACTTAGCACTGAAAAAAAAGTGATTTATGACCACTGTCAATGCTGCTAACATCGGATGTTCTTGCTTTGACAACATACGGAGATGCAGCCATTTTCCTTCTTATGTTTTACTCTTAGAATTAGATGATACTGGGGGGGAGGAGGAGGAATGTGCATGGGAGTTTAGTTAGACATAACAATATTGTAACTAGGGTGAGAACCAAGGTTTTTTGAAATAAGAGATGATAAGAAATGGCGGGTTGAAGAACTGGAGGGAAAGCCTGCATTTCAAACTAATTGGAGAATGTGATTTATGACTGTTAATTAGAGGAGGGAATCTTGCTTTGATAATATGTGCTCAGGGGACAGGAATTCAGATTTTGGCTTTACTTGTGTACGTGCTGATGCTATGCTACTCGAGAAAAGATTCTTTAAGGTGAACAATGCCTTGAAGTTATTTGAAGAGTTTCATCTGTCGGAACCATGACAACCACTTTTCACACTTGTGACAGTTGCGGCATCCCCATGGTCACGTGAGTTACATTCGGATGCTTGGCAACTGTCTTGTATTTATGATGGTTGCGGTGTCCTGGGCTCTTGCGATCCTCTTTTGCAACAAGCGAAGCCAATGGGGAAGTCAGATTCACTTAACAACCACATCACTAACTGAACAATTGCAGCGGTTCACTGAACAAGCGGGGCAAGAAAAGTCGTAAGATGGGGCAAAAGTCACTTCACAAATTTTTCGCTTAGCCACATAAATTCTGCACTCAATTGTGATTGTAAGTCGAGAACTACTCCCTGTATTTCTCCAAGAAAAGGAACTGGACTCTTCAGATAAGATAACCTTTATTGTCATTTTTTTTTACTGTGGGCACAACAGCACACATCAAAAATGAAATTTAGTTGCCTGCTCTCAAAGTGAAACACATACATGACACACACCTAAACATACTATGAACAACATATGTATAGACCCACACCCCTACATATACGTAGCAAATAAATATTAAACACTGTCCATCTTGAATATATAACAGAAGGAGGAAGCTTGAGAGTTCACAAGGTTAATGCTGTATGGAACGAAACTATGGCTGAATCTGGATGTTCTGCTACAGATACCATGAAGCCCCCTCCTCCCAGAAGTAGCAAGGAAAACAGGTCGTGAAGCAGATGTGTAGTGTCCCAGATAATCTTATGGACCCTGCTCAAGCAATGCTTCTGTGCTATGTCCTGGATGGGAGGGATGGAGCTGCCAATGATCTTTTCGGCCGTCCTCACCACTCTCTGCACCGCCTTCCTGTCTGAAGCAGGGATGCCTCCAAACCAGACTGTGATGCTGTATGAAAGGATGTTCTCGATTGTCCCCCTGTAGAAAGTGGTAAGGACAGGGAAAGGAAGATGTGCTTTTCTCATGCGACGCAGAAAATGCAGGCACTGCTGTGCCCGCTTCGCCAGTGTCTCACTGTTGAGCGACCAAGTCAAAGAAGAAAGCTCTCCATTACAACATGCATGGCAAAGACTTGAAAGTATAGAGCCAGATTGATGGGATAATGGCCGTATTGTGTTTAGTCCTACTCAAGGAGAAAAGGATAATAAATGTCCTGAAACCTTACCAGTAGGCTCAGCCTGGTGAAAATGGGAGAAAACCCCATCTACCATGTTTCCCTGAAAATAAGACCAGGTCTTATATTAATTTTTGCTCCAAAAAATGCATTAGGGCTTACTTTCCAGTTAGGGCTTATATTTGGGGAAATACGGTATTAAATACATCCATGTGGCTGACTGGGGACTTATTTTTGGGCTTATAGTAAGAGCATCCTGAAAAATCATGCTAGGACTTATTTTCCAGTTGGGTGTATAATTTTCGGGGAAATAGAGTAGTAGGTTTTTTTTTACCAGTTTCTGTGATTCTACACTGGGACTACTGTTAAAAGACATTGAATTTGGTTAAAATATATTAAAATTAATCACTCGTTCTCATACACTGCCTTTTGCATGTGCCTGGTCCCGTCTAGCCCCAAACCAGTGAAAACCATTGAAATGAATGGCTTTTTAAAAACCAAACAATGAAGAAGCATGACGTTGAACTCATAATTTAAACACGAATTTAAAAGTCATTCTAAGTATCCCAGACCTAAATATTTTACCACTTCTTCCCCCCCCCCCCCACTTTCTTTTCTTTCTACCATAAGATTTCCTCGGAAGCTTTTTTTAAAATTATTATTATTAAGGATCATAAAATCACTTCCGTAAAGCGTTTGTAGAGGACAAAAAGCTAATTATTTCCCCACATATAAAATCTGTGTGATAATTCAACACTTTAATTAAAGCAGTACATCAAACAATAATTATAAGACAAACATCAAATATTTTGAATTCTTTTTTTTTTCCTTTCTGAGGAATCGTTGCATTTGTCTTTCATCAACGAAATGAAAACCGACAGTCTATTTCCACCAATCTCACACATATGCACACAAAGGGGAATAAAAGTTAGGTTGGATGTAACTCAGTGGGAAATGTGTGTGTTTTTGTGCATGTGTGAACACAAAGCAGCTTGTGTGTGTGTGTATATATGTAATATATACACACAATATATATTGTGTGTATCAGCTGGAGCGCAGCTGATACAACCAGGACCAGTAACAAGGTCCAGGGGCCGTGTGCAGACCAAGTTCGAACTATAAAACTCTCCCATAGACTGACCGTTTAAGCCCTGATGATGTCAGCAGAATGCTGACGAAAGCTTGGCATTTGGTACTGTAACATTAAACTCCTAGAGTTTGATTATTTTACCCTGGTGTTCGTTTTATTTTATTTGTTTGGCTTATATATATATATATATATTACACAATAAACTAAAAATAAAAGGTTGTCTCCTAGGTAAATTCATGACTGATAGCACTTAAAAAAGTGAGCCCACCAGGAGAATTATGAAACCATAAAAAGGTTTAATAAATATAATATGTAGGTCTTTAGTTATTCGGGTTTTCTCCCACGTAGAATTAAAAGTACCTTGGCGACGTTTCGACGAAGTCACATTCGTCATCTTCAGGCTGGTGTCTTCAGCTTCGTGCTTCTAAGAGTGGTGTGTGATCGCAGCTGTTTCTTCCTTTTGAAATATATATATAAATTTGGATTGCTAACAAAGAGTTAAAGGGAGATTGGTATAGCTATTTTGAGCTACTTAGCTCTCATCAGCCAGCCACACCCTTCTGAGATTCGAACCTGGGCTGCTTGCATGTTAGTCAGCTGTGTTGACCTCTAGGCCACAGGTCTGGCTGATGAGAGCTAAGTAGCTCGAAATAGCTATACCAGTCTCCCTTTAACTCCTTATTAGCAATCCAAATTTAACATAAAAATGATTGTCGCAGTAGCGACTGCTGCCTGGGGATAGCCCTAGATTGGGGTTGATACAGGCAAAATATTTCTTCTTCCCATATTTGGGCTGACCGGGTGCATAAAAAAACACTTAAGACATACACACACACACACACACACACACACACACACACAAACAGACACTTTTCACTGAATATATCAATGACTATCTATCTATCTATCTATCTATCTATCTATCTATCTATCTATCATCTATCTATCTATCTCATCTATCCATTGAAAAATATGTGTGTGTAGATACAGTATATATACAACTTCCTTTGTTATTACATCAACCAATATCCTGTTTTTTCATAGAATCACACGCAATTATTTTGTCACTTCTAGGACAAACACATTCAAGAGTTTAACTTGCTTTGATCAAAAGGTTACATTCTGGATTGTTGATGGTCAGCTTTCAAAAGAGGTGATTTTCAAAACCAAATTGTAGCATAGGATACAAATCAGACTCTTGTCTTTGCAGAATGCATATGGGCACCCATGAGCTTGTAGTGTCATAGTTTGAACCACAATTCTGTACGCCATAGGAACATTTGATCTATAGGTCCCATGATCTTTGACTATTAGCCATGTTGACTGTATCCTATGGAAGATGTTCTTCAAAACAACTAAATGGAGAGCAGGCAACTTAAAACATGGTGAGCTTTAGAATGATTGAGGGGTTTAATTAACCAACTATTGCTTATCTTCTTGATGGATTTCATTGTCATTACGCAATTAGTGTTTTTTTAAGTTTTAAGTTTATTGTGAGAATGTGGTCCCTTGTAAGCCACTTAGAGAAAGGGCTGTGCTAGCTAGAGGAATGTATAGTGTGTTTTTTTTTTCAAATCATTTTCATTGTCCATCAGAAAGAGTGGGCTGCTTCTTTTTAACTGAATTGAATTGAACTTTATTTGGCCAAGTGTGATTCAACACACAAGGAATTTGTCTCCGGTACAGAAGCACTCAGTCTACATGCAAATGTGGTTTATGCGTGTATTTTTTTTTTTTTTTTTTTTGCAAAATGCTATTGATGAAATGTGATTTTCCTTGTCCTATACAGGAAAGGAATGCCTTGTTTGTTTATTTTCCATTAGACTATCTTTAAAAAAAATCATTAAGATTCTTTCTAAGTGGCCATATCAGATTTTTTTTAATGAATAAATCGACATTTCAATAGGTAGAAGAGAGGCAGTTGATCTGGAAATAAGGACTACTCTTGTTTTAATTTTCCAGAAATATCATATGCCAAGGAGAATTGATGCTATGGTCTTTGATGACTTTGAAAGCATTTTTCTATACTCCAAGGAATAGAATAAGCCTCCATCACTGTCCATCACAAATACCGATGGATAAAGGCTTTATAATATCTGGCAGCAATAAATGCTCTTACTATTGTCTCCTTGCTTGTTGCCTTTTCTTGCTAGGCTATTTTTAAATTTACAAATCATTTATTTCCATGACTAATGTGCTTCTTAGAAGAGAGAAAAAAAGGAATCACTTCTCTGGTAATCTCCCGTGACCTTGAATGCATGCACTGAAGACTTTAGAGAGCAACAAATTACCATATCAGATAGAATCCTGAGTTGGTTAGCCACTTAGGATTTGTTGATAAAACGAGGAAGGAAAACGACACATGCTTTTGCATGGAGTTGTTTTCTGTGTGTCTTCCTGTGTGTGTATGTGTGTTTGTATAAGAGGCAGCTAATGCTGTGTGTGCTGATTAAGGTGCTTGACTAGGAGTGGGAATTCACACCCCTTCCTTTGGTATTGTCCTAGACTTGTGGTAGTCTACAACTTGCACTGGACCAGAGTGATGATCCATAGCTTCATGTGTGCAGATGGTGTGCTACTGTAGATTGATTTGAAATAATCCTCCTCCTCCTCCTCCTCCTCCTCCTCCTCCTCCTCCTCCTCCTCCTCCTCCTCCTCCTCCTCCTCCTCCTCCTCCTCCTCCTCCTCCTCCTCCTCCTCCTCCTCTTCCTCTTCCTCTTCCATCATCATCATCATCATCATCATCATCATCATCAATCTGCTTCTAGAGATAAATACAGGGACTCCTTGACTTACAGCCACCATTGAGCCCAAAATTTCTGTTGCTACGTGCGGACAGTTCTTAAGTGAATTTGGCCGCATGTTACGACCTTTCTTGCCACAGTTATTAAAGGAATCACTGCAGATGTTAAGTTACATGGTTATTCCTCCTTGACTTTGCTGGTCAGAAGGTCACAAAAGGGGATGACATGACCCCAGGACACTGCAACCGTTGTAAATATGAGTCCATTGCCAAGCATCTGAATTTTGATCCCCTGACCTCTGGGATGCTGCAATGGTTATAAGTCTGAAAAATGATCATAAATCACTTTCTTTTCAGTGGCTTTGCAATTTTTGAACAGTCACTAAATGAACAAGGACTACCTGGAAAGTATCAACATTTTATGGCATGGCTGAATTATATATCTAAGATAACTACTTCACATTGGTAGGGTTGTTAGGAACAATGTCTAGAACATAAGAGCCATGGTGGCACGGTGGTTAGCATCCAGTATTGCAGGTTAACTCTGCCCACTGCCAGGAGTTCAATCCTGACCGGCTCAAGGTTGACTCAGCTTTCCAGCCTTCCGAGGTCAGTAAAACGAGGACCCAGATTGTTGGGGGGCAATAGGCTGACTCTGTCAATTGTTTAGAGAGGGCTGTAAAGTAGGGGTCCCCAACCCCCAGTCTATGGACCGGCACCGATCCACAGCATGCCAGGAACTAGTCCGTGCAAATAAGGGAAGCCCCATCCACAGAATGAAGGCAGCATGCAAAACCACGCCCCCTCTGGTCCACGGGAAAAATATCTCTCCACGAAACCAGTCCCTGGTGCCCAAAGGGCTGGGAACCTCTTCTGTAAAGCACTGTAAATCGGCATATAAGTCTAAGTGTGATTGCTCTAGTCTAAGACGCTGGCAACTTTCAAAGGAAATTTAAACCCCAGGAACTGCCACAACATCCACTTGATAACCAGTGGAGATAGTTCGTCTCCTACTCGTGATTTTCAACAGCAATGAGAGTCCTACTGAGTCTGCAATTTCGGAACTGCCTCAAGGTACAATGCCACTATAGGCTGCTTCACCGACGTTCTCTGGATTTCATGGACTAGTGACTTTGCAAGTGTTGTCTGGAAAATAGGAGGCTAGCAGCAGATCAAGCGACATTTCTTGCGCCCTACCGAAAAGCAGAAAATGTAAAATAACAGCAGTGTCCTTAAATGCCACGGCAAGCAGCATCCTCCACATTGCAGCCAAGTGGGTTATTTTCCCTGCTAGGATCTGACTCGTGTTTGCTTTCTGCACAGCCATGCCAAAGGATTTATACGTTTCTTTGACCACAGACAAAGTGAAACGAGAAAGTTGATGCTTACAATATTGGGTCCAAACGACCCTACTACAGTTCATTTAGTGACCATTCCAAGTTACTCCAGGACTGAGAAAAAGTGTCTTAACGGCTGTTTTCCACACTTAGCCTATTGCAGCCTCTCCATGGTTACAGGGTCAAGATATGGACACTTGGCAATTGACTCATATTTAGGTTTTTAGGTTTTAGGTTTTATTAAATTTATACCCCGCCCTTCTCCTAGCGGACTCAGGGCGGCTTACAGCAAGTTAAAAAACAGACAAACCATACAAAATACTAAGTTTAAAATACAATTAAAATGAAATATTGATTTTTTGCC
>NW_015390417.1:20986-22327 GCF_001527695.2 Protobothrops mucrosquamatus | reverse complement strand
GACAAGAGCGTGAGTAACTGTGCGCAAGGCATCCCGGTCCAGAAAAGGTCGCAACTGGCGAACCAGGCGTACCCGGTAAAACGCCCCCCTGGCCACGGCCGTCAACTGATCTTCTAGTGTCAGCCGTGGATCCAGGAGGACACCCAGATTGCGTACCCTCTCTGAGGGAGCCAAAGTTTCGCCCCCTATAGTCAGCGACAGAGTCAGCTGACTATGCCTGACGATTGCTGTGTCCCGGGCTCATGTGATCTCCTTTTGCAACCTTCTGACCAGCAAAATCAACGGGGAAGCCGGATTGACTTAACAACTGTGTTACTAACTTAACAAGTGCAGCGAGTCCCTTAACACAGAGGTCCCCAACCTTTTGGGCACCAGGGACCGGTTCCGTGGAGAGAGGTTTTTCCACAGACCGGAGAGTGTGTGGTTTTGTGTGCTGCCTGCATCTCGCGGATGGGGCTTTGCTTGTTTGTACGGACCGGTTGCTGTCAGGCTGCAGCCCGATACTGGTCCACGGACCAGGGGTTGGAGACCCCTGCCTTAACAACTGTGGCAAGGAAGGGTGTAAAGTGGGGCATACTCACTTCACAGCTGTCGCACCTAGCAACAGAAAGTTTGGGATTTAGATGTGTTCGTAAGTCAAGGACTATCTGTATAGGCTTTGTCTGTGTGTGTTTCGTAAGAGTTAACCACTTTTATATAAGGCTTTTGCCTAGTTAGACAAAAGGTGGGTGAGATATAAATAGCACATCTCCTGGGAGCTGAGCTCTTGTCTCTGAGCGTGTGCTTTCTCTCTATAATGAACTGTGGAAGTTCAGAGGAGGGCTCACCACTTCCTGCCATGCTCTCCTGCAGTAAAGATGCAATAAAGACTTTGCTCATTTAGCTTCGCCCTTGCGTTGCTTAGGTGTATCGGAAAAGGTGGCTCTTGGGTAGAAAACTGTCACAGCCAACTGCTTGGCTGGCCCTTGAACTAGAGCGAAGGAACTGAGAAAGGTGACACAGTATAGTATGTCATAGTGTAGTGTCCTCGACTTATAGTATAGTATTAATATAGTATCCCCGACTTACGGCCACAGTTATTGATGTTGCTGTGTTAAGTGAATTTTGCCTCTGTTCCAGAAGGCAGAAAAAAATGCCATGACGATATTTTTGGTTGTTGTTGTTGTTGTTGTTGTTGTTGTTGTTGTTGTTGTTCTTCTTCTTCTTCTTCTTCTTCTTCTTCTTCTTCTTCTTCTCCTCCTCCTCCTCCTCCTCCTCCTCCTCCTCCTCCTCTTCTTCTTCTTCTTCTTCTTCTTCTTCTTCTTCTTCTTCTTCTTCTTCTTCTTCTTCTTCTTCTTCTTC
>NW_015390417.1:3949-20403 GCF_001527695.2 Protobothrops mucrosquamatus | reverse complement strand
ACTGTTTTATTTCTCAATCGCTGGTGTAAATGGTGATGCAAATGCTCAACCCTTAGATGCATTTTTTTTATTTTATTTTTTTACCTTATTGATTGTGCTCCTCTCTGTTCAGAATAAAGGCGTATTTGGTAAGCTAAGTAATGGCTGAAATTCTGTCTTTGCTGTAGTCGTTTTCATTCACTTTACAAGGCTTGAGATGACAGCAAACTGAATGGTTTCCCCTTAGGACTTTCCTTCTTTAAATCGGTTCCAGTGTTGAGTGCTCGGAATTAAGAGATCTATTGTTCTTTCCAATATTGATTCTCTTCCTGGATTTTCATTTTCGCTGACTGCAAATATTTCTGCTGGCTGTTGTGCTTTTTCACTTACTGAAAGGGAAAAATGGGTTTTGTATGCACTGTGTAATTCGACAGTTGCAATTTGGGCTGTTAACTCAGTGGTGGGATTCAAATAGGTGAACTACCAGTTCTCTGTGTGGATGCCGCTTCCGGAAGTTCATTCTGAGCCTGGGCAACAAAAAATTAGCTACCGGTTCTGCCGAAGTGGTACGAAACGGCTGAATCCCACCACTGCTGTTACTCCAAAAATCTTTCTTCAGGTTCCAATCTTTAGATCAGGGATGGGCAACCTTGGCTCTTTTATGACTCGTGGACTTCAACTCCCAGAATTCCTGAGCCAGCCATGCTGAGGGGAAAGGGAGAATTTCCAAGCTGAGCCATACTGGCTCATGAATTCTGGGAGTTGAAGTCCACGAGTCATAAAAGAGCCAAGGTTGCCTACTCCTGCTTTAAGTACACGGAATGTCAAATTACAGGTAGTCCTCAAGTTATGACTACAATTGAGTCCAAAATTTATGTTGTAAATGAAACATTGGTTAAGCGAGTTTTGCCCCATTTTACAACCTTCCCTGACACAGTGCTTAAGTGAATCACTGCAGTTTGTTAAGTTAGTGACACTGTTGTGAAGCGAATCTGCCTTCACCATTGACTTTGCTTGTCAGAAGGTCGCAAAAGGGGATCACGTGACCCACGGACACTTCAACTGTCATGAGTCAGTTGTCAAGGGTCCGAATTTTGATCGCGTGACCCATGGGGATGCTGCAATGGTTATACGTGTGAAAAAGGGTCACAAGTCACTTTTTCAGTGCCATTTTAACTTTGAATAGTCACTAAATGAACCTTTGTAAATCGAGGTGTATCTGTAAAGTATCAATGTTTTATGGCATGGCTGATTATATAGGTAAGCTTACTACTTCACATTGGTGTGGTTGTTAGGAACAATGTCTAGAACATAAGAGCCGTGGTGGCGCAGTGGTTAGAATGCAGTATTGCAGGCTAACTCTGCCCACAGCCAGGAGTTCGATCTTGACTCAGCTTTCCATCCTTCTGAGCAGTGGTGAGATTCAGCCAGTTCGTACCGGTTCAGCAGAATGGTAGCTAAATTTTGTTGAGTTTGGAGAACCAGCCAAATGCACACTGGTTCGGGAAGTCCGTTCTAGGCCTCGAAGGCCTGGAGGAGGCCTCCCAGGCCTGGAATGGCCCACCGGAAGTTCGTGGATGTTACTTCCGGAAGTCCATTCCAGGTCTCGGAGGCCCAGGCCTGCATCCACGCAGAGAACCTGTTGTTCAGGTATTTGAATCCCACCAATGCTTCCGAGGTCGGTAAAATGAGGACCCACCTTGTACCAACAATTAATAGGCCATGGAAAATAAAGTCTATAAGCCCTACATGCAGTAAGTGTTGTTATCTATTTCTACACAAAGAAAAGTTTAAGCTTCCGTTTGTCTGGACTTTCCACAGATTCCTGGAGGTTCTGGATTTTAATCGAAAGCTAAGAAAGCCAAAGTTAGTCTTCTACTTTTCTCTGTTTTCCATTTTAAAATAGCTTCCCAATTGTCTATATTCTAGAGAAATGGAATAGACATTGTGTGTGTGACAAAGAACATCTCTTCCCCATTAAGATGTGGTGTCCATCTGAGATGAGGGAATGCATATTCAGTGCCCAAGCTCGCAACTTGTGCCAGATATAATCATAATAGTGTGGAAAGTAAATAATAATAATAATTCTTTTAAAAATGGATATGTGCTTATGAATTGAGCAATAAATCAAGAGAGGAAGAGCTATTGGAACATCTGCATGTCTGGCTTAAGTTCTAAATATCCACGCTCTACTATTTATGCAAAACATGGAATAATTATTTTATTCACGCAATCATTAAAGGCTGGCTCCTCCGTTGCTTCTGAGCAGAAAAAGTCCATCTGAACACACAGCCAACAAGGAGAATGGACATTTGACCTAATTGTGGGCTTTAGGACATAGCAGTAGACTTAGCAGACAAGGGCGAGGGAGGACGGGTCTTTGCTGGTGGCACCCCATAACACCAAAAACACAAATATTGTCACTGGATACCAATAAAGGAGAACCGTTGTAGCTTAGGGTTGAAATGAGTTAATTGTCACCATTTCCCCCATGATGCCATGATGATTGTGAGGCTCCAGTAGAATTTTCTGGACCTCTCAATGGAGACCCTTATCCCACTGAGAAGATGTGTGAGTCTCCCACTTTACTGAGGAAGGAAGACACAATCTGCCTGTGTTTGAATGAAAGAAAGGGATCTGAAAAGGCCAATTCTCTTCCCATCTGCTTCTAACTAACCCCCACGTCAAAGGGGAAAAAAAGCACAAGCTGGTCTAGAGGTTGATGAAGAATTCTTAAAATTGAAGACCCCTGCCCTAGGGTTAGGGGTGTCTTGTGCAAATATGCTGGGTCTTCAATTTAGAAAGAACAATTAAAGATTCTGATACTCTCGTATCTGTGGGTTAAGCAAGAGGACAGTCTGTCTTTGGTCCTACCGTAATATGGATTTAGTTTTTGCCCTGACAATTTAAAGAAGGGATTGGATAGATCAGTGGTTCTCAACCTGTGGGTCGGGACCCCATTTGGGGTCGATCGACCATTTCACGGGGGTCGCCAAGCAAGGCTGTCCGCCATTTTTTTGTCTGCCATTTTTTTTGTCCGCCATTTTTTCCCCTTTTCCGGCGGGTGCCTTACCTCCCTTGAGCTGGGCCAGCTGGTGGTCGGCCTGCTCCGTCTCTGCCGCTTGCCAGCTACGCCTCGGCCGGCGCAGGGGGCAGAACCACACATGCGCGGCACTCTCGCGCAGGGAAAGTCCTCGACTTATGACCGGTTGGGTAGTCCTCGACTTACGACCGGTTTAGTCCTTGACTTATGACCAGTTTAGTCCTCGACTTACGGCCGGTTTAGTCCTCGACTTACGACCGGTTGGGGTCGCGGCATTAAAAAGGTTGAGAACCACTGGGATAGAGCCATAAGTGGGAAATTATTAATATTTATCTCTGTCCCCTAAAAACCTCTATTGAGGTTACCTGTATCGACCTGCCGATTGCCCAAAGTTAGCCTGTCAACATTCATAGCTGAGACTGGACGTGAAGACTTGAATTCAGGTTTTTCCCCATCCTGACCCAATTCTAATCCTTAACCATTCTAAGAGGAGTTGGTGTACATAGAAATACATGTACAATACACCTGTGCGTTAAACATCTCAAACATGTTTGCACATCATCCCCGTTGGATATAAAAAGAGCTTTCTTTTGTCTCCCCCCCCTTTTCGTTGTTTTGTTTGTTTCTTTCTCATCTGATAATTAGTTGAACATTTGGGTACGAGATTTTGAACAAACATTTTTTTTCCCCTTTTTGGAAAGCTCTGTTTTTATTTTTACCTCGTGTTGAATTATACTTTGATGATTTCCTAATTGAAGAAAATGGCTGTAATAAAATGCATCTGTTTTACGATGGCAAGAAACCCTCCCATGGAAGAGTCTAATCCATTTGTTTTATGGAATACAATCTCTCCAGTGAATTAAAAAAAAATACACACATTGCTCAAGTTTATTGTTTGGGATGGACGTGTGGAATTACAAATAGGCAAAAGGATCTACTCCAAATTGCTGAACATCTGAATTGCCTTTGAGCATGTAAGATGAAATGGCAGTGCCCTCCTCCTCCTCCTCCTCCTTTTCTTCCTCCTCCTTCTCCTCCTCTTCCTCCTTTTCTTCTTTCTCCTCCTCCTCCTCCTCCCCCTTCCCCTTCCCATTCCCCTTTTCCTTGGATGGGTGGAAGCTTGCTTTGAATTCAACAGAGCTTTTTCATTGTTGTCAATTATCTAAAATGCAGCATAGTTAAATATCATGGTGGACAGGATCGTTCCTTCTCTAGAATAACAGCTTTGGACTTTGGCAGCACTACTATAAAGTAAAAAAAATATAAAATCCAACAATCCATGAGATTAATTTCATATACCAAGGAGAGCTTTTGGTTGAGCACTTAAATCCCCTCTCTATCTCCTGCAAAAACTATTTGCTACACCACAGCCTCCTCACACCTACCAGGGGCCATATGTGTTGAGACTGCAAATCCCAGAATTTCTAGCAAGTTTATGGCAGGTATTTGCTACCTGGCCTGCAGAGATGAATACCCTTCCGATTTGGGAACAAAAAATTGTCTTACAGCCAGCCTTCTGTTTTCCAACTGGGCTCTCGATGGCTTCCCTCTGAGAATATTGTATTGATTTTACAGGACAGGCTTTTCTTATTGGACATTTTATTAAGCACATTTTGCAAAATGGATGCTCTCCATCCGAGACTGTTCCTCCTTAAGGCATATTTATCTACCACTCACGGTGATTTCAAGGCACTACTTTGAGTCTAGCAGTAAGGAGAGACAGATTTCCTAATGCAGGGAGTCCTTGACTTATAAGAGTTCATTCAGTGACTGTTCAAAGAGAAGGAGAGTATAGTACAAGCAAAGGTTTATCTCCTCTGTGTAAACTACCAGTTTTTTGTGCAAAAGGAAAGCAGTGGTATGGTTAGAACAGTGATGGTGAACCTTTTAGAGACCGAGTGCCCAAAATCTGGCCCTGCCCCCACTCCACCCCCTCCCCTGCCCCTGCTCCGCCCCCCATCCCCTGCCTCGCCTGCCCGCAGGGCCATTCACTGCCTCCAGGGCTTGCCGCAGATTGCCCAGGCAGCCCAGCAGCGCTATGGCGGCCACATCCTCTGCCCGTGCCCTGCAGCATCAACTGTGCATGATGGGGTGTGAGGGCAGAGTCTTGTCTACGCTGCCTGGCTGCCATGTCCTTGGCTGCGCTGCTCCATGTGGGCCACGGTCAGGGGCGACTCTCCTCCAGGGGGGCTGCTGGTGAGGGGGTCACTGGGGGAGGCAAGGCTGGGGCAACGGCACGTGTGCCCACAGAGAGGGCTCTGAGTGCCGCCTCTGGCTCCGGTGCCATAGGTTTGCCACCACTGGACTAGGACTTTGGGTTTTATATTAGTTTGAAGGCTTTAAGCAAATTTCCGAGCTTTTTAATCATCTGTTTAAAATTCTTGTGGTGCCTAGACCCATTCAAATGCTCCGTATTTCATAGCAATATTGATTCCTTTATGTTGTTCTTACTCTAGTGGGTTGTAAGTATTTTATTACTGAAGTATAAGCGGGATGTTTCTTCTTGTCATTGAGAGTGTCTATGGAGACTCTCAGCCATCCATGTTATCCCAAAGATTCTTTTTTAGGAGGGAACTGGACTTCCTTGTTTTTCTTTGAAGATGTTGCGCTTCTCCTCCAAGAAGCTTCTTCAGCTCTGACTGGATGGTGGGGAATGGAAGGATTTATACTCCTTGCAGACAGATGGTCATTTGCATTCTTTTAGCGAGTCATTGAGGCCATCTGGAGGTTTATCTGTCTCCTCAGAGTCACCTGAGTGGTGCAAATGGGTGTGGAGCATTCTTGGCTGCAGGATGTGTCCCTTCCCTGTTGAAGACAGATGCAGGCTGTTGGGGACGTGTCTGTGTGGTCTGCATCTCAAACTAAAGCGCACATGGTTCCTGTAGTCTGCAACTCTCTAAAAGGATGCAAATGACCAGCTGTCTGCAAGGAGTATAAATCCTTCCACCATCCAGTCAGAGCTGAAGAAGCTTCTGGGATGAGAAGCAAAACGTCTTCAAAGAAAAACAAAAAAGTCCAGTTGCCTCCTGAAAAAGTACCTTTGGGCACTTGTCATTGAAACCAAATGGTACAAGATCCTTTCACACATATATCAGACAGTTGTGCATTAGAGCAATAACCAATACTGGATCCCTTGAACATTGGGTTTACACAGGTAGTCCTTGACTTAATGACCGTTCAGTGCTTCAACAGCACTGAAAAGAGTGACTTACGACTGATTTTCAAACTTAATGGTCATGTACTTCTCTACACACTTTCTAGGGCAGGGGTCTTCAAACTTGGCCCTTTTATGACTTGTGGACTTCAATTCCCCTGACATGTACTTATGACAGTTGCTCTGTCCCGGGATCATGCGATCCCTATTTTTTTAACCTTCCCAGCCAGCTTCCGACAAGCAAAGTCAATGGGGCAGCCACTTTGCGATTTGCTTAACAGCTGCAGGGATTGACTTAATGACCATGACAGAAAAGGCTGTAAAATGAGATACAACTCACTGAATGACACCCTTGCTTAGCTCAAAATTTTGGACTCAGTTATGGTTGCGAATCAACTTTTTACTCCGTTTCCCCCTTCTCCCAAGATTGTTAGGTTCTGACTTAGGGACATGATGGATCTGAAAGTTTTTCTGAAAGGACTTAGGAAATTTTCTGCCTTTCTTGATGACCCTGATTTTTGAGACTGTGTGGAATCATAAGTGGTTGTCCTTGTCATTCCTGAGCATCCTCTTTCTTCCAAAATTGGTGAAATAGTACTTTGATTCATCAACTGCATAGACAGATGAGATGGATACAGGTAGTCCTCAGCTTACAACGGTAGCCATTGAAACTTACAACGGCACTGAAAAAAGTGATTTATGACCGTGTTTCACAGTTACGAGTTTTGCAGCATCCCCATGATCATGTGATCAAAATTCAGATGCTTGTCTTAATGTCATGGTTCCAACAGATGAAACTCTTCAAAGAACTTCGAGGCATTGTTTACCTTAAAGAATCTTTATTCGAGTAGCATAACTTCGGCACGTACATAGTCGAAGCCAAAATCTGAATTCCCCTCCCCTGAGCACATAGTATCAAAGCACAATTCCCTCCTCTAATTCACAGTCATAAATCACAATCTCCAATTAGTTTGAAATGCAGGCTCTCCCTCCAGTTCTCCAGCCCACCAATTCTTATCATCTCTTATTTCAATATCCTTGGTTCTCACACTAGTTCAGTATTGTTATGTCTAACTAAACTCCCATGCACATTCCTCCTCCTTCCCCCCAGTATCATTTAATTCTAACTCTAAGAGTAAAACACAAGAAGGAAAATGGTTGCAACTCCATATGTTGTCAAAGTAAAAACATCTGATGTTAGCAGCGTTGACATATTTGTGACGGTTGCTGTGTGCCAAGGTCATGTGACCCCCCTTTTTGTGACTTTCTGATGAGCAAAGTCAATGGGGGGAAGCCAGATTCACTTCAACAACCAGGTTACTAACATATCCAATGCAGTGACTCACTTTACAACTGAGGCAAGAAAGGTTGTAAAATGGGGCAAAACCAATGGTGGAATTCAAATATGTGAACAACCAGTTCTCTGTGTGGATGCCACTTCTGGAAGTCCATTCTGAGCAACAAAAAAATAGCTATCGGGTCTGCCAAAGTGGTGCAAACTGGCTGAATCCCACCACTGGGCAAAACTCACTTAACAAATGTCTCACTTAACAACAGAAAGGTTGGGCTCAATTGTGCTCATACGTTGAGGACCTACCTGTACTAAAAAAACACATCAGGATGGATTTTATAATCCCACTGTGCAATTCTGGGAGGTAGTACAGAGAATGGTAGGGTTGCCTTAGTTGAGGATCTATGCCAGAAGCTCGATGGAGTTAGTGGGGTCCTCCTAGTCTTCTTGGATTTTTGAAAGACTTTTGGGATGCTATTCACCATGGCATCTTGGCAGTGGTGGGATACAAATATGTGAACAACCGGTTCTCTGTGTGGGATGCCACTTCCGGAAGTCTATTCTGGGCCTGGGCAACAAAAAAGTAGCTACCGGTTCTGCTGAAGTGGTGCGAACTGGCTGAATCCCATCACTGCATCTTGGCCATCTGGTGTTGTTTGGTTTTGAGCAGCAGTCTCCAACCAGTAGTGGGATTCAGCTGGTTTGCACCACTTCGGCAGTACCGGTAGCTAATTCTTTGTTGCCCAGGCTCAGAGTGGACTTCCGGAAGTGGCATCCACGCAGAGAACCAGTTGTTCACCTATTTGAATCCCACCACTGTCCCCAACCTTTCTGGCTTGGCATGGGGGAAGGAAGAGGGGATGATTCTCTGCGAGGGGCAGGCTCGTGCATGCATACACAGCTCCATTTGTGGGAGTGGCGAGCACACGCACGTGCAGCTGTTTGTGGAAGTGGGCCTTTGTCTGTGAGCCACTAATGCGAGTGGAGCTTCGCACGCCTGTGCCTGCTTCCTCCACCGCTTGTTGGCCCATTTCCAAATGGGGTTGGGGACCGTTGGTTTTGGAGACCTTTCTTTGCCATGAATTTGGTCCTTCCTGCTGGGGTGCACTTAGAAAGTAGGACTGGAAGTTTGCAGTTCAATATTTAACTCATTGGCTAGTAGCGTTTCACACAGTACTATGCTGTCCCCTATGAAATTTAACAACTACGTAAAGGAGAAGGACATTTGGAACTCTAGAACAGAGGCTAGTGGCATGCTGATTGCACCTAGCTGTATTGCTCCCTACAATAATCATGATAAGGGAAAACAAGCTACATTTCCCCCTCCCAGAAAAAAACAACTTTGCAGTTTGTGGTTCTTAGCTTTGCAAGTGACAGTTGTAGCATGAGGCAGGGTTGCGTATTTATCACCTTTTCTCCAGCTGTGATCCCTATGAAGCTAATGAGCAACAGTCATTCACATGTCAACACCTTCTACCTTGGCTACCGCAACATGCTTTACGTTAGACAGCCACTGAAATATTTTCCAGGAATTACAGTGGCTGGAAAACATGGTGGTTAGACTGCCGACCTAACTCCATGGTGTGGAGAGCATATGATTCCTAGTTGTAAAAGATACGTACAGGATAGCAGTTGTCTACTGACACAACTTGAAGTTTTTGAGTCCTAAATAGTTTATAGTCTGAATTTGAGGGTTTTGTCTCCCAGTATGAACCTTAGATCAGCAGGAAAAGCTCTTTTGAAGTTGTCCACTTCCGATTTTGTGTTTGTTAAAGAGCTGATACTGACTTTCTGGCAGTCCGTCCATCCGTCCGTCCGTCCATCCATCCATCCCTCTGTCCATCCATCCATCCATCCCTCTGTCAATCCATCCATCCATCCATCCATCCATCCATCCATCCATCCATCCATCCATCCATCCATCCATCCATCCATCCATCCATCCATCCATCTGCCATCCATCCAGTCCTCCTTTCAGAAGCTCATTTATCTGGTATGAACTAAAATGCTTTTTGCTTTGTTATCCTGGGGTACAAATGCACTTCCCAATGAGGTACCCCCCCTCTCTTTTTTTTTGTTTAGAAAAGTGGTTAAAATTAATCTCTTGCTTTTTTAAAAAAAATCTGTTGATTTTAATTGCACCTTTTCCTTTTAATTTTGCAATTGGCGCATGCAGTTGCTTTAACTAATCTCAAATGTTAGAAAATAGCTGATCGATAAAGGTAGAAACAAACCAACAAAAAACGATAGAGGTAGTTCCCAACTTACGACCCGCAACTGAGCCCAACATTTCTGTCGCTAAGTGAGATAGTTGTTAAGTGAGTTTGGCCCCATTTGGAGTCCTTTTTTGCCACAGTTGTGAAATGGGGATCCCTGCAGTGGTTCAGTTTGTAACCCGGTTGTTAAGTGAATCTGGCTTCCCCATTGACTTTGCTTGTCAGAAGGTCACAAAAGGGGATCACGAGACCCCGGGATGCTACGACCGTCATAAGTATGAGTCAGGTGTCAAGCGTCTGAATTTGGATTACATGATCACAGGGCTGCTGCAAAGGTCGTAACAGTGAAAAATGGTCATAAGTCCCATTTTTCAGTGCCGTTGTAATTTTGAACGGTCACTAAACGAATTGTTGTAAGTCAAGGATCACCTGTAGAGCCTACTATATTATGGCTTTATAGAAGCATGCTAAGTCTCTGCCCAAAAACCTAAGTTATGGTTGGCGTAGTTCAAACGCCAAATGTAGTGCAGTGTTTGAGTTGTGTGCCAAAACATGTTAGTTTTGCTTGATATGTTATTGGAATCGATGACAAATCATGGCTTAATTAGGATCAGGTAGCCAAATGACCGATGCAATAAATTAGGAATGGGAAAATAAAATACATGGGTACAGTCTTACCCATGGAGATCTTTTGATCTCACTTAAACATAACTTTGCATGGCAGTTGTAGAGAAAAAGCCTATAATTATAATTAAAAAAGACTCCCTCAATTTTGAATTTATTGGAACCACACATTCTAATTTTTACAAAACAACAACAACAACAAAGCAACAATAAACCACCTTGCTTTGAACTACCTATATCATTGGGTATTATCTTAATTCATACGTCCTTGGTTAGGACTGGAATTATTAACTTCACCAGTCATAGCTTGTGAATTTAACTGCAGGTTACTCATAAAAATAGAAATAGAAGTAGTAGTAGTAATAATAGTAGAATAAACCATAGGAAAATGCACCATGGTCCAATTCCAAAATGTCTGCAGCACCATTTGAACACCATGGGCATTGACAAAATCACCGCCGGCCAATTGCAAACTGGCAGCTTTGCTTGGAACGGTTTTACATCCCGCAACAATACTTTGAACACCGTGAAACAGCAACATCTGTCCTTGGGAATGACTGGATAGGAGGAACATAGCAATCCGATCTGAACATCTGGCTGACTCTGTAACCAACCATCAACAAAACAATAATACATTTTTTTAAATAAAAATAAGGGGGGGAGAGGAAGGAAGATGTCCTTGAATTCCAAGTGGAAAGACAAGTTGCAATTCTTGGCCATTAAATAAAGAAAACAGTGGTTGGTTATTAGCTGGTGGTGTGGTTTCACAAGATGTGTAAGTGGATAGCAATAGCAATAGCACTTAGACTTATATGCCGCTTCACTGTGCTTCACAGCCCTCTCTAAGCGGTTTACAGAGTCAGCCTATTGCCCCCAAACAATCTGGGTCCTCATTTTACCGACCTCGGAAGGATGGAAGGCTGAGTCAACCTTGAGCCGGTGAGACTCAAACTGCCAAACTGCTGGCAGCTGGCAGTCAGCAGAAGTAGCCTGCAGTACTGCATTCTAACCACTGCGCCACCTCGGCTCTGGGGAAGATTAATTCATTTGTTGCTTTGTTTATTTCTTTATTATGGCACCTTTTAAGTCAATACTGACACTTGAGAATTGCCTGGAGAAATCCATGCAATGTCTTCAGTTTGGCATTGCCTTCTTCCTAGAGTTGAACCAGTAATAATAATAATAATAATAATAATAATAATAATAATAATAATAATAATAATAATAATAATAATAATAATAATAATAATAATAATAATAATAATAAAAGTTGGAAGGGACCTTGGAGGTCATCTAGTCCAACCCCCTGCTCAGGCAGGAAACCCTATACCATTTCAGACAAACGGCTGTCCAGTCTCTTCTTAAAAACTTCCAGTGTTGGAGCATTCACCACTTCTGGAGGCAGGTTGTTCCACTGGTTAATTGTTCTAACTGTCAGGAATTGGCCCAAATGAAGGTACAACAACATATTATTTTGTTGTAAGCCTGGCATCGTGAGATGAGTGGCATATAAATTTGTTAAATAATAAGCTTGGGTAGTCTGAAAACTGATCCCAGCTTGCTTCTGATTGGCCAAAATCACGTATCTGGAAGTCATGCCTAAGCAGGGCTGGGACTTAGGGTCTCTGAGTGCCTTGCCTGGTGTCTTTAATAACAATAGCACTTAGACTTATATACCGCTTCATAGTGCTTTCCAGCCCTCTCTAAGTAGTTTACAGAGTCAGCCTTGATCCGGTCAGGATTGAACAGCCTGCAGTCGGCAGAGTTCACCTATAGTACTGCATTCTAACCACTGCACCACCACAGCTCTTGGTGCCTTTAACCATTATGCCAAACGGATTCTAATTTTTTTTTCTTTTTCTGACTTGCAAAAAATAATAATAATCCCCATACTGTTTGATCTTCATCTCTTCCACTAACATCTAGGAAATCTCACTTGATATATATATATATTTCCCCTCCATTCCCTGGATTACAGCTGTCAAGCTTTATGTAAGAAAAAAGTTGTGTAACAAGTTTACTGCAACACCGTTTCTTTTGATTTTTTGGATGTTGGAGGGAAGAGGGAGAGCAATTAAATTTTTAGCACCAGATAAAAACTATTTATGTTTAACAGTGCATTCACTCTAGCAAGGCTTTTTTTTTTTATGGCCTCTTTATTCCCATGTTAAATTTCACTGGTTTAGACCCTGATAACTTAGTAATCAAATGCAACTTCTGTTTCCCTTTCAGGACGATAACTCTACATTTTTAAGGACTAAATAAAATACAAAAACACACATACAGCCCGTGCACAGCAGCCCAACAAAGAAAGGAGATGAAATTCAGTAGACTTATAATTTAAACAAACCTGTTCTGTTTTTTAAGTTGTCATTCTTGAACTTGAATTCCCTGCAGTTTTATAAATGTGCAATCAAAGCTAATGGAGCATTATTGAATTGAAGGGTGCGGAAAAGTGAATCTCTCCTTTAAAAAAGAAAAAAAAAGAATATTTTTGGGGTGATAGGTATAGGTTACCCAAACCCTGCTCACATCCCGGTAAGCAGACATATATTTTTGTATTTTTTATAGGTGGGAACACTGCAGACCTCACAATCCCCCGGCCACATTGAGGAATCGTGTAAAATGAATGTATGCGCTCGTAAGTGAAATATTCATGAACGAATTTCCAACTCTTAGCCTATGTTGGATCATAAAAACAAAAAAAGACATAACCTCTGATCAACAATGTCTTTTACGGAAATCAGTTCCCAAAAGGCGGGGTCCCTGCAAAAACTGAAAACACATTTAAAGCAAGAGCTTTTTATTTTTCCAAAAAGATTTCTTCTTCTTTTTAAGAAAATATATATATATGTGTGTGTGTGTGTGCAAAGAAGTTGTTACTACTATGAAGGTGGCATTTCTTTCAGAAGAGTGAAAGATCTGATTTAAGAGAATTGAAAGGATGTGAGAAAAGTTTTGTCCAAGAAAAAAAGGGGTCAGCTGTGGATGGACACCCTTCAAAGTCACATTTCACCCTCCATAGAACCAAAAATTGGAGAAATTGGAGCTTGATCTCCCCTCTTCAATCTGCTTGAGAAGACTGGAACGTTGACAGACTATTTCCCTTCGAGATTTAATTAGCAAAATCAATGTCTTTTATTTATTGGAAGAATTGGAGAATGGTGGTGATGTCAAAATGCTTGGAGTAAAAATAAATAAATAAGTATGCCGCATAGGCATAAAGTTTATTAATATTATTATTATTGTAAAGGAAAGCTCTAAGCATTTGCTAGATCAACAAAGAACATAGTGTCTATACCTCAGGACTGAAAACCCAGCATTTATAATTATGGATGGCAAAAAATATGGATTGGCCCTGTCAGTTTGCTGAATCGTTGCATGCAAAAAAAAAAAGAGAACGAGTGAACTTTTTGGCAGTCAAAACGTAAATTGTCTGGCCAGGAAGCTGGAATATCTACCCTAATATATGTATTTAAAAATATGTTATTGTTAAGCCTTGACTTATTTATAACATTAGGAATATTATTGGGATTGGATTAAAAGAACACCTTCCCCTGTTGAAAGTATTTCCTAAAAGGTACAAGCCCTTTATGTGTTTAGTTCCACTTAAACTTAATAGGTTATAATTGTGTGTGTGTGTGTGTAAATGCACTCACACTCTCTCTCACACACACACACAATGCACATGCATTTATAGAAAAGTTGAATGCATTAAAACAATCAAGTTGAATGCATTAAAAAAAAGGCTCAAAGATGCAAAATGGAAGATGAAAGAAAGAACGAAATGTGGGTTGCGCTAAGCCATGCCTATAAGAGTGAAATAATTCCCCAAATTTGGCAAAAGCATCTTTTTTTTTCCTTCTCCCACATCAAAGGCTTGCCATACTTTGATTTTTATGATCTTTTTTTTCCCTTTCTGCAAGTTTCCCTAATGCTCCAGAAAGATGGTACAGAAGTTCTGGAGAACTTCTACCAGCTTCATTCTGTTGTCTCCCTCGTGAGATCCAGATTAATGTTCTGCAGTATGATGGAGAGAAGCTGTTTTCTCTTCCCTTTCCCCCTTTTCCTGTACATCATCAATCAAATGTCTCCGAATTATCCTGTAATCACCCAAGAATAGTCTTATCATGTTCTCAAAATTGGAACATTCTCATACAAAGCCTGCAGCATTTTGGAAAATAGCCAGTATTTCTTCCTTAAGCCAATATAGAACCATAGAGTATAAAGCTGGATCCCCCCCCCCCTTTTCTTTTGTTGAAGTGTTCTAGTGACCAACTTAGTTTTGGTCACTTATAGAATCGTGGGAAAATACCTATATATCCTAAGAAAGTGGGAGGGGAAATAATTGTATTATCAGCCAGTCAGCTCCTTCAAAAGTTTCCATCCTCAATTAATGACAATGCATTTTGATTGCCTGCTTGGACAGCATGTCATCATTTTAACAAGCTATTATTTTGATACAGCAGGGATTATGTTTTTTTCTAAAAATCAGTTTCTCTAATGAGGGAAAAAAAATAATCAACATCAACACAAGACACAAGGGGAATTCTATTTGTTATAACATCTTTAAGGGTATTTTTTTTCAAATGTTTGTTTGTTTTCAAGTTTCTGCCATACACTGTAAATTTCCCTATTTAAATAGGTGCTTTGTATCTGTTATATTTATACGAAAAGATTATTTTGCATTCATTTATACCTTGTACACTTAAACAATCACTTGACTTCACAGTATGCCTTTCTTAATGCACAAAATTCAGTGTTAAAATGGTGCTTCAGTCCTTAATTGAAGGCAAGCACTTTCTTCCTGCTGATTCCAACGTGGAGTCAAAGGACACAATTGTGAAAACACTTAATGTTTGCTTGATCATATCATTCTGGTTTAATGGTTATGCGTTTACTTTTTCCCCCCTTTTGTATTAAATCACACAAACTTTATTTAAAACAGGATGAAACAGGTGATCTGTCCACTGTGGGTGAACATTCTCAGGTGTGAAAGCTACATGATACAGGAGAGGTGATAATCTCCCTATTGTATTACGATTGTATTAGCAAATGACAAAGTCTGTATATTTCTGTTGCATTTTTTTTTTCTGTTGACAAAATCAATAAGTAACATTAAACGTTTTAAACATCGACTTCTTCCTTTTGATTATTATTATTATTATTATTATTATTATTATTATTATTATTATTATTATTATTATTATTATTATTATTATTATTATTATTATTATTATTATTTTATTTTGAGTTGTTTCAGAGTTTTCTGTTCATATTTCCTTTCCCCTTTTACCTTGAAAAAAGTTATCGGACCGCATCAGTATGATAAGACACGAAGGCCTTCGATATTGCTTACTAAAACCAGCCCATTTTACATTTATCTAATTCAAGAGAAAAATAATTGAGGTGAAGAGAGAGGAAAAGCAAGAGGGACTGCATGGAAACAGGTCTTGGTTTCCATATATTACCATTTTGTCGGCTAGCAGAAGCTCTTTTGAGGTCATCCCATAATAGAGTTCACCGAAAGGATGTGAATTAATTTTGAAAAAAAATAAATAAACGGAAAATGAATCGCGGTGAAGTCTATTCAATATTATATTCATTTATACGGGGGAAAAAATAATGCTGCCTCTTTGAGGAGTTTTGTATTTTTAGATTTATTTATTTTTTAAAGTCACATTTATTGCAAGGATGATTTGTGTTGGGATTATAGAAACTGGATTGGGAGGTGGATTTTAGTAGCTGCCGTTTCTTTCAAGCCAAGTGCTTATGGCGTGCTCAGGCAAGAATAGATTGTCTACATAAAAGGCCACCACAATATGGTCTAAAGCAGCCTGGGAGACAGAATTTAGAACAGAACAGAACAGAACAGAACAGAATAGAATAGAATAGATGGAATGGGATAGAATAGAATGGAATGGGATGGGATGGGATGGGATGGGATAGAATAGAATAGAATAGAATAGAATAGAATAGAATAGAATAGAATAGAATAGAATAGAATAGAATAGAATAGATGGAATGGGATAGAACAGAACAGAACAGAGAATAGAATAGAATAGAATAGAATAGAATAGAATAGAATGGAATGGAATGGAATGGAATGGAATGGAATGGAATGGAATGGAATGGAATAGAACAGAA
>NW_015390417.1:0-3702 GCF_001527695.2 Protobothrops mucrosquamatus | reverse complement strand
AATAGAATAGAATAGAATAGAATAGAATAGAATAGAATAGAATAGAATAGAATAGAATAGATGGAATGGGATAGAACAGAACAGAACAGAGAATAGAATAGAATAGAATAGAATAGAATAGAATAGAATGGAATGGAATGGAATGGAATGGAATGGAATGGAATGGAATGGAATGGAATAGAACAGAACAGAATAGAATAGATGGAATGGGATAGATGGAATGGGATAATAGAATAGAATAGAATAGAATAGAATAGAATAGAATAGAATAGAATAGAATAGATGGAATGGGATAGAACAGAACAGAACAGAATAGATGGAATGGGATAGATGGAATGGGATAATAGAATAGAATAGAATAGAATAGAATAGAATAGAATAGAATAGAATAGAATAGAATAGAATAGAATAGAATAGAATAGATGGAATGGGATAGATGGAATGGGATAGATGGAATGGGATAATAGATAATTTTCTGGTTTTGTTTTGGGTTCTGTTTTGACCCAGCCCTTAAAATAGTTAACTTAATGATTTTAAGCCTGGCTTTTAAGAGTAGAGTAGAGTAGAGTAGAGTAGAGTAGAGTAGAGTAGAGTAGAGTAGAGTAGAGTAGAGTAGAGTAGAGTAGAATAAGAATAGAATAGAATAGAATAGAATAGAATAGAATAGAATAGAATAGAATAGAATAGAATAGAATAGAATAGAATAGAATTGGAAGGGACCTTGGAGGTCTTCTAGCCCAGCCCCCTGCTCAAGCAGGAGAACCCATACCATTTTGAGAATTTTGATCTCAAGATGTGGACAAAACGTACTGTTCCAGAAAACACCAAAACAGTCCTTTACCTCTCCGCCCCCTCCCCCCCTTAGATTATGCCAATCTGGTCATTCCTGGGGAGATCCAGGAATTTACTGGAAAAGGCAGTGATCCGTGACGTCCCGATTGCAATTCTGTCTCAGAATAGTGAATTGTGCACATCCCCAACAGCTTCCAAAGAGAATGTTTCCTGGTGCATGACAAGGAACAAACAAAAAAAAAACAAAACAGTTTCATCAAACAAACAAATTCAAATGATTGCATAACAAAAACAAGCACAAGCATAATGAATAAATAACAGAACAAATGAAAGGAAGCAGAACAATGGAAACAAACAGAATAACAAGACGCTTATTGCACATATACTCCATTCTTTCTTACAAATGAAGAGCAGCGTGTTTTGATTAAGACGTGTTTTGACGTAGGCATGATTTAATTTAGGGACATATGGAAACATTCTGGAGGGTTTTCACCCAACTGGTATTTTTTTTTTTTGGCTTCTTCTATTTGCCGTTAAGAGGCAGTTTGGTGTAGTGGTTAAGGCAACAGGCTAGAAACTGGGAAAGGGGGGTGTTCTAGTCCTGCTTTAGGCACAAAATCCATCTGGGTGATACGGCAAACCAGTTCTATAAATCTTACCAAGAAAATTGCAAGGACTTGTCCAAGCAATTGCCTAGAATCAACACTGCCCCAAACACAAAAGAAAACAAAACATTCTTGCCATTATGTTATAAATATATTGCACATCCAAATAATGCCCAGTGCGCAGTTCTTAATAATATGCATCTCTCTAGTAAAAAACAAAACAAAACATGTAAACAATATAAATGGTAAAGATATCTTTAATTGAAATAGAAGCTTGGTGATTGTATTCACATAACACTGTTTTTAGCATTAATTTTCAGTTGAATTTTTCCAAGATGTGGTTTTTTCCCCCCCACTTGTCAGTGTAGCCTTTCAGCCTGGGAATAAAATTCAAGTCTGAGCGAACATCTCCAAGATGTTTCCATCTCTTGGGTCTTAAGTATTCTAAACTATTGTGAGGTTATACTTCCTGAAATCAAGGTGGCTTGGATATGTTATACATAGATGTGAAGAAGTGAGTGGCAATCAATTTTCTGCAGGATTTGCCTCCACTATATGATTTCAGGAAAACTTAGACAGAGTTCTTAATATTGACTTGTAGTTTGGCCATTAAGACTTAAAGAATGAACCCTATTTCTTTGACAATGAAGATGACACTTTTATTCGCTATCTTGGACCTGCTCACTGTGAGTTCTTAATTCCACTCCTAAATCTCAAGTTATGGAACCAAAGCTAATTGACACAACTTAATAATTCCATCCATTAAGCAATGGCACCCAGTGGGTCTAAAATCTGTGCCTTCTCTGTTGAACCAGAGAATGATCATCAACATCATTCTGCCCACCCCCGAGATATATTTGACTGCACTTTGCCCATGTTCAAAAGAGCTCTTTTCCAGACCTTGGCTAGAGTGAGTTTTGGGTCATGTGCTTGACTGTGAGGAATAGAATTAGAAAGAATGGAATGGAACGGAAATAATAGAATAGAATAGAATAGAATAGAATAGAATAGAATAGAATAGAACAGAACAGAACAGAACAGAACAGAATAGAATAGAATAGAATAGAATAGAATAGAATAGAATAGAATAGAATAGAATAGAATAGAATAGAATCTTGTCCTAGTCCAACCTCCTGCTCAGACAGGAAACTCTATACTATTTCAGAAAAAATGATTGTTTGCTTGCAACATTTGTGTGTTTATATGATTGTACTGCTCATCCCCAGAGTCCTTAGACATGTCTAAAATCAACCAACAAATAATTCTGTTTTCTGTTTGTTTGTCTATGAAAATGACCATACTTCTTCATGGATAGGCAGAAAGGAATCCATCCAACAAATTTTGTTGCTTGTGACCAAAATGGTAATTGTAACACATTTCTCCAGTTCAAAAAGTTTTGTGATTTTTACTGTGTGGGTACCAACACACTCATTTTGAGAATGTTTATGACTGCAGGAAAAGATAGAATAACCTAATATAATAAAGATTCTGCTAGCTAGAATCTTAAATGAAGACCTGATTTATGCACGCTTATCCATAAATCTCATATTTTCAATAATTTCATTTGTTGTTATTTCTAGGTGTATGTTTAAATCATGCATAAGAAGAGAAAGTGTTATGCCAGTATAAATCTGAATTGGCTATAGAAGCCGTTTAAGTGTACACTGCAGCTTTACTCATCATTGACTGAAAATATTTGCAGTAGTAATAAAAGTGTAAGGAACGTGTCTTTTCAGCAGAATTCAGAGTCTGCTCACACTGCAGCCTGATGGAATAATGATGTTTAACAACCCAGCAATCAAATTCCAATAAAATATATTATACTTGGCAGAAATTCAGATAATGTTTGAATGTAGCATTCTATAGCATTAGATATGTGAGGATTCATGCATTGACATTTAGTGATAATGATCACACTGCAACAAAGAAAAAAAACACATTTCAATGGATTTTGGATTGTCAAGTTAAAGCATTTCCCTGCTGTGGGAAGTCAGAGCCCCAGAGAAGGAAATATTAAAAGGGCAGAAATATATATTTCCTCAAAAGTATTTTAAAAAGCAGAAACCAACTTTGGCTCCAAATCTCTCTGCCCCAAGCAAGACCTAACCCCATACAAATGCAGATGTAAAACCATCAGAAAGTTGAAGCCAGAGCAATCAAGAAGACAAAGAGAAAATCTGCATGCCCCACCCAAACTCTAGGAGTCATTAGCCCCATCACCTGGGAAGCAGGATATGATAATAGGATTAAACCACAGATATCAAGGCCTAGAAAAACACTCAGAAATAGCCTCAAAGTTCATGCC
>NW_015390416.1:38157-40766 GCF_001527695.2 Protobothrops mucrosquamatus | reverse complement strand
CCAGTTCTGAATGGGGGGCAGTGGGCTGTGGGGAGGGGTTGGGGACCCCTGTTCTAATCCAAGGCAGGAGATTTTATATCATCCTTGCACTGGCCTCGTAGTCTGTTTGGAGAATCAGGATGGTTAAAAAGGACTTCGGGCTGGAAGGGACCTTGGAGGTCATCTAGTCCAACCCCCTGCTCAGGCAGGAAACCCTATATACCATTTCGGACAAATGGCTGTCCAGTCTCTTCTTAAAAACTTCCAGTATTGGAGCATTCACCGCTTCTGGAGGCAGGTTGTTCCACTGGTTAATTGTTCTCACTGTCAGGAAGTTTCTCCTTAGTTCCAGGTTGCTTCTCTCCTTGGTGAGTTTCCACCCGTTGCTTCTTGTCCTGCCTTCAGGTGCATTGGAGAATAGCTTGACTCCCTCTTCTTTGGGGCAGCCCCTGAGATATTGTAAGCCTGCTATCATGTCAGCTCTAGTCCTTCTCTTCATTAGGCTAAAAACATACGCTTAGTCGTTCATCACATGCTTTTGCCTCCAGGCCCTTGGTCATCTTTGCACTCTTTATAGGACCTTAGCATCTTTCACTATTGTCTTCTGTCCAGCTTCAAAAAACGCTGCAGAAGGATCCATTTCCGATCCATCGCAGCCCTCAAGGGAGGGAATAGGAGTGGAAAGAAAAGGCTGGGCTGTTTAGGGATGGAGCAATTCAGACAACCCAGAGGGAACACATCTACTCTAATAGCCTGGAAGGCTGAAGCTGTAGAGAGGGACTTGGGAGGGTTTGACCCCCCCCCTCCTGCGCTCTGTCCCCAACCAGGGCCCCTCCTCAGGTTTCATTGCCTTGTGGGGGAGGGAGGGGCTGGGGAGTTGGATAAAAGGTAGAGGGAGAAAGGAAAGGAACAGAGGGGGCAAGAGGCGGAGATGCAGGCCTTGGCTAGGGGAGCATATGGGCTGTGACCCCTTTTCCAATCAAGGGGCTGTCAATCCAGCTGGCATACTGGAGAGTTACCCTGTGATAAGATAGATAGATAGATAGATAGATAGATAGATAGATAGATAGGTAGGTAGATAGATATAAATATGATATGATATATAGATGACATAGATAGATAATATACAGTAGATAGATAGAATATAGATAGATGATAGATAAATAGATAGATGATAGATAGATGATAGAAAGATATAGATATAGATAGATAGATAGATAGATAGATAGATAGATAGATAGATAGATAGATAGATAGGTAGATAGATATAAATATGATATGATATATAGATGACATAGATAGATAATATACAGTAGATAGATAGAATATAGATAGATGATAGATAAATAGATAGATGATAGATAGATGATAGAAAGATATAGATATAGATAGATAGATAGATAGATAGATAAATAGATAGATACATAGATACATAGTTACATAGATACATAGATACATAGTTACATAGATACATAGATAATAGATAATAAATATAGGTATGATAGATATTATATGATATAGATATAGATGACAGACAGACAGATAGATAATATAGATAGATAAATATAATGATATATGATAGANCTCTCTCTCTCTCTCTCTCTCTCTCTCTCTCTCTCTCTCTCTCTCTCTCTCTCTCTCTCTCTCCTCCAAGCTGCCTAGCAGCAAATGGGAAGCAGGCCAGGGACCCTCCCCATCTATCCGTTGATAGGCAGGCTGGCCAGATGTCTGTCTTTTGCCCTTCCCAAAAGACACAAGGAAAGTGCCGAGCTTTTGCACGGTTCCCCTCCCCCCCTCACTCCTCAGCACCCTGAGGGTCTTCGGATCAATCACCCCAATCAGGAGGGGGGGGACAGGCCTCACGGGTGGGGGTCCGGCTCCCCCTCCCCGTGCTGCATTTGGAACTAGGTGGCGCGCCGAATGGACTGGATCATCTGTCGCTAAGCGATGCGGTCATCAAGGGAGCCGGACTCAATTTTAGAACCCTTTTTGCGTCGGTGGTCAAGTGAATTGGGCGGTCGTTAAAGGGAACCTGACTTCTCCCAGTGACCTAGCTCATCAGGAGCCCCCCCCCCAATGAAGGTCTCAGAAACCAGGGGTCCTGCAAAAGTCAGAAATGTGAGGAGCGATGCTGGAGGGCCCAGGGGGGATGCGGATACCCTCCCCCCAAATCCAGGACCTGACCATGTGCGCCCAGATCTTCCCCGCCTCCCGGTCGTAAAGAGAGTCACACTCAATTTCACAGCCCTTTTTTTCTTCCTAAAGTTGTTAAGTGAATCGTGCAGTCATTCAGCAAACGTGGCTTCCCCCACTGACTTTGCTTCTCCCGGGGAAGGTCACAAGGGGCAATCACGTCGCCTGGGGACACTGCAAAAGTCAGAAAGGCCAGGAGCGATGCTGGGCGGCCGAGCACATGGATAACACCCCCACACACACAACTCCAGGACCTGGCCACGGGCGTCTGGCTCTCCCCCCTTTCCCTTCCCAGTCGTAAAGAGAGACACACTCAATTTCAGAGCCCTTTTTTTTTTTTTTTTGCTAAGGTGGTTAAGTGAATTGTGCGGTCATTAAGCAAAACCCCCAAACCCCAGGCCCGGACCACGTGTGCCTGCCTCTTCCCCCCACCCCTC
>NW_015390416.1:31479-34495 GCF_001527695.2 Protobothrops mucrosquamatus | reverse complement strand
GAGGGATAAAGGCAGCATCTCTGGGACCACAAAGATCAGGAGAGTCATTATCTTTCCGGGGCAATACATCACTCTGAAAGCTGGATCCCAGACAGAACGAGAGAAAGACACTGGGGTGGGGGGTGGAGGCTTCCAATCAGGAGCCCGAACACCAACAGAACCAGGGACTGCTGGAAGAAGCCATCCTTTCTGCACCAAACCAGGACTCTTCCCTCCATCTATGATCCATCGAAGTAATTCACGGACTTCCGGCCTGTGATGGGAGCAGATAAGGGACTAGAAGCATTGATCACCCTCCGCAAGATGGAGAGAGGGAGGGAAGGAAGATAATCCGAGCACCGGGATGGATATAGCTGAAAAGCCAACAGTTAGCAAGTTGGGCTGAGTCTGTATCACTTCCTGAAGTCAACCGTTGCCCAACTTGCGAAGAAGCAAAAAAATAAAATACTAACTAAAAACTGCAGAACCTTTAGCTTGTTTCCAAAATCCTAATCTGTGTACAGGTAGTCCTCCACTTAAAATACACGGAGGGGCACAGCTGTTAAGTGATGTTCCTTGCCACAGTGAATGTTAATAATAATAATAAAGTTGGAAGGGACCTTGGAGGTCATCTAGTCCAACCCCCTGCTCAGGCAGGAAACCCTATACCATTTCAGACAAAGCGCTGTCCCGTCTCTTCTTAAAAACTTCCAGTGTTGGAGCATTCACCGCTTCTGGAGGCAGGTTGTTCCACTGGTTAATTGTTCTGTCAGAATAGCTTGACTCCCTCTTCTTTGGGGCAGCCCCTGAGATACTGGAAGGCTGCTATCCTGTCCCCCCTCGTCCTTCTCTTCACTAAACTAGACATACCCAATTCCATCAACCGTTCCTTATATGTTTTAGCCTCCAGTCCCCTGATCATCTTTGTTGCTCTTCTCTGCACTCTTTCTAGAGTCTCAACGTCTTTTTTACATCGTGGTGACCGAAACCGGATGCAGCATTCCAAGTGTGGCCTTACCAAGGCCTTGTAAAGCGGTACTAAGTTAGTCAAACGGTCGTGAAGTCAATGGCTTCCCCCATTGACTTGCCTTGTCCAAAGGTTGCAAAAGGTTTTCACGTGATCCCCCCCGGGGGGGACGCTGCAGCCATCATAAACATGAGTCAGTTGCCTAGTGTCTGAATTTTGATCACGTGACCCTGGAGGGTGCTGCAACCGTTCTTAAAAAACAGTCCTACGTCACTTATTTTTTTAACGCGTTGTCATTTTGAACTGTTGTAAGCCCGGGACTAACGTTTGAATGGTTTTTTTCTGTTTGTTTTATAAGCTGTGAGCCACCCTTCCCGGGGAGATGGGTGGGATAAGAAATATTTCATACATGCAGGTTTTACCTTTAAATTGTGAAGAGGTTTGAACGGTGTGGATGAAGACAGGGGACGTGTTTTCAATGAACCCAAAGGGGCTTTTCCACGAGGCAACTGGACTTTCTTGTTTTTCCTTTGAAGACATTTCGCTTCTCATCCAAAGAAGCTTCTTCAGGTTCTGACTGGATGGTGGGGAAGGGAAGGATTTATACTCCTTGCAGACAGCTGGTCAGTTGCAATCTTTTCGAGAGCCTTTGAGGCCACCTGGAGGGTTACCGGTGTCCTCAGGGTCACCTGAGTGGTGCAAATGGGTGTGGAGCCTTCTTGGCTGCAGGATGTTTTTCTGCCCTGGGTCCCTTCACGGCTGAAGACGGGCGCAGGATGATGGGGACGAGTCTGTGTTGTCTGCATCTCAAAATGAAGCGTCTGCCACGTTTTCTGGAAATCCGTTCAGACTTCCAGTATCGTAGCATTCGCAACTTCTGGAGGCAGGTTGTTCCACTGCTTAATTGTTCTCCCTGTCAGGAAATTTCTCCTTAATTCCAGGTTGCTTCTCTCCTTGGTTAGTTTCCATCCGTTGCTTCTTGTCCTGCCTTCAGGCGCTTTGGAGAATAGGTGGAAACCCCCCCCCCATTCTTCGTACCAGCCCCTCCAATATTGGAAGACCGCCATCATCTTCCTGGCCAAACTTATTTGTCCGTCTCTCCTGGAAGCTGCGTGGTTTGGCTAAGGTCACCGTTTGAGAGCTTTTGTTCTCCTGCCCACTCAGCCGGGGAGGAAGGAGAGCCGGAGGGAAGGGGAGGGGGCAGCACCAGTGCCCAAATCTCCCATTTTTGGAAGGTTGTTTTCCTTCTGTGCGAAAAAGGCCTCGGGAGAAATTCTGGGGTCAGACGCTGCGAGGCGGGTGCATGTCTCTGACTCATCGTGAGCGGCTTCCTCGGTCAAGGGGCAGCCTTGCGAAATGGAGGAGCCCATGCCAAGAGGTGGGGGAGACTGGCAGGGAAGGGAAGGGCTGGCATTGCGGTAAAAGAGGGGGAAGAACTGAATGAGAGACACAGACAGGTTTCCTGGCTTGCTCTGCAGCCTTAAGTCCTACGACACAAAACAGAAGCACTGCACAAAAGGAGAGACTCGTCGAATCACGGGGCTGGAAGGGACCCTGGGGGTCACCCAGTCCAGGGCTTTTCAACCTTTTCACCCATTGTACCACTTTTAGGATACGGCGACATCCGAGGACCACCAGTCGCCTAGCAAGGTGTCAACAACTTGATGACCCCCCCCAAAAAAGGAAAAAGTGATAAACTACAGGTAGTCCTCGACTTACAACAGTTCGCTTAGTGACTGTTCGAAGTCACAATGGCCCTGAAAAAAGTGCCCCCCAAGCCACAGCCGAGCAAGACACCTGCCTGCCCGCCCAGCCACGCTCTTCCTCCTGTCCGAGGTTTTCATTGTTGTGAGCGTTTCTGTTGAGGATTGGCAGCGGGGGTGTTTGGTTTTTATTCCCCCCCCGTCTGCTGGGTGGTTGCAGCAGGTTGTGGTCACTTCACATGACCCTGGGACACTGTGACCGTCATAAATATGAATCAGTTGCCAAGCATCTGAATGTAAATCACAAGACCCTGGAGAGGCTGCAACATTCCAGCTGATTGGTGCTTCTTCAGGGCTCAGCAGAAGC
>NW_015390416.1:27815-29481 GCF_001527695.2 Protobothrops mucrosquamatus | reverse complement strand
AGAAGCACCAATCAGCTGGAATGTGGTACAATGGGTGAAAAAGTTGAAAAGCCCTGAACTAGAGGTCAGGGAGGAGAGCCTGCGTTTTGCAATAATTGGTGAATGTGATTTATGAATAATAATAATAATAATAATAATAATAATAATAATAATAATAATAATAATAATAATAATAATAATAATAATAATAATAATAAAGTTGGAAGGGACCTTGGAGGTCATCTAGTCCAACCCCCTGCTCAGGCAGGAAACCCTATATACCATTTCAGACAAATGGCTGTCCAGTCTCTTCTTAAAAGCTTCCAGTGTTGGAGCATTCACAGCTTCTGGAGGCAGGTTGTTCCACTGGTTAATTGTTCTCACTGTCAGGAAGTTTCTCCTTAGTTCCAGGTTGCTTCTCTCTTTGATGAGTTTCCATCCGTTGCTTCTTCTCCTGCCTTCTTTGGAGAATAGCTTGACTCCCTCTTCTTTGGGGCAGCCCCTGAGATGTTGGAAGACTGCTATCATGTCCCCCCTCGTCCTTCTCTTCATTAAACTAGACATGCCCAATTCCAGCAACCGTTCCTGATATGTTTTAGCTTCCAGTCCCCTGATCATCTTTGTTGCTCTTCTCTGTACTCTTTCTAGGATACAATTAGGGTGGGGATAGTAACTTTGCAACTTAGTAACCAGGGGGAGGGGAATTTAGTCTTGGGTTCACCTTTGTTCATGCCGGTATGTTTGTAGCCAAATAAAAAAAATTTCTCCGCCTTAAAAATTCTTCCCATTGGTCTCACCCATCGGAACCATGACACTGAACTGCATCCATACCTGTATGTTGAATTCAGCCATGTGGTTGGTGCATCAGGGCAACCCAGGCAATTGGGCTAATGGTGTAAAAACCATGGTTAAATGTACATTGCAGACCCAAGGGAGTGCTGGGGGGGGAGAAAGATTCCATTAGCTATTGGATCAGTGCTGCTTTCCAGCTGATTGGTGCTTCTTCAGGGCTCAGCAGAAGCGCCAGGATCAGCGCCGAGCTCCAGCTGAAGCCTTGTGCTGATCCTGGTGCTTCCGCTGAGCCCTGACAGCCCCGAAGAAGCGCCGATCAGCTGGAAAGCGGCACTGATCCTGGCGCTTCCGCTGAGCCCTGACAGCCCTGCAGCTCCAGCCGTCTCTCGCTCAGGCTTGTGCGGTGCTGCCACCGGTTCAGCTCATTCCCCTCCCCCGCTACCACTTTTCTAGGATGGTCATGTACCATCTGCCAGGTGCCAATGTACCACAGGTGGTACCCGTACCACGGGTTGAAAAGCCCTGTTCTAGCCCAACCCCCTGCCCAAGGCAGGAATCCGTATTCAATCCCGGAGAGAGATGGGCTGTCCAATCTTTACTGATTATGATTTGTTTATTTATCTCCCTCCTTTATTATTTTTCAAGCCGGGTGAATGTCTCCTGCATAGCTTCCTCCTCCTGTTTTCCCCCACAACAACCCTACAAGGTAGGTTGGGCTGGGAGACCGAGAGCGGCTGGCCCAAAGTCACCCAGCCGGCTTTCATGCCTCAGGCAGGACTAGAACTCCCGGTCTCCTGGGGATTAGCCCAAAGTCACCCAGCTGGTGAGCTGTAATCCTGCCTTAGGCATGAATGCCGGCTGGGTGACTTTGGGCCAATCACCAGGAGACGGTGAG
>NW_015390416.1:22502-27112 GCF_001527695.2 Protobothrops mucrosquamatus | reverse complement strand
AAGGAAGAAAGAAAAAAAGAAAGAAAGAAGAAAGAAAAAAGAAAGAAGGAAGGGGAAGGGGGAGAGGGAGGGAAGAGAGAAAGAAAGAAAAAAAAGAGGGAGGGAGGGAGGGAGGGAGAAAGAAGGGGAAGGGAAAGAAGGGAGGGAGTGAGGAGAAGGGAAAGGAGAAAGAAAGAAAGAAAGAAAGAAAGAAAGAAAGAAAGAAAGAAAGAAAGAAAGAGATTACACTCCAGAGTAAATCTGGAGCAACTTTCAAGAGCTGCTGGGCCTGACAGGGTCCACAGGAAGAAGACTGTCACAGCCGCCTCCTGGAGCATTACACACCTCTCCGGGATTGTGGCCTGGGCATCCCAGCCAGAGTGATTTGTGCAGTGACGTAGTCGTTTCGGCCGCTTGTCCCAGACCTTCCCCCAGGGACCTCTGTGGGGCAAGGGGCAGAACCTCTGGCTCCGTTGTGCAGACCGACCTTCTCCCTGATGTCCTTGTGGGCAACGGTTAGCAGATGAAAGAGAGGCGTTTGTGTGGTGGTGCCACAAAGCTGCGCTTTGTCATTCTGGCACCTTCAAGGTGAGATGCCAGCCTTACACTTTGTGATTAACGAATGGCTGGAGACGGGGACGGACGGCCTTCGTGATTTGCTGTAGCACCCTGAACGTTGTGGACTTCAAGCCAGGCAGTCAGTATCGCACCCTCTTTTAACAACAGCTGCAAAACTTTTGGTTGATAGTTCCTGGAGCTGGACTCTCCAGCTGTTACTCTAAGCCAGGGGTCTTCAAACTTGGCCCTTTGATGACTGGTGGACTTCAACTCCCAGAATTCCTCAGCCAGGCATGCTTTTTATAGAATCCAGATGTTTTAGCATCTTTTTTCATATCTCGTTTGAATTTGCAGGTGTGGCCACCACGACAGGTCAATACCCTGTTCTTCTAGTTCTTGTCTAGATTTTAGTTTTCCTTCAGTATTCAAAATGTCTTTATAAGTCACAATTTGCTCATAGTTTTAATTAGGTTTGGGTGAACAAATGCTTCCATTGTTGAAAGCCATGCAGGTATTTTTTTTAAAATAAAATTTTTATTGATTTTTGTAATTAAACAGCAAATACCAATATGATGCATTTACATACACAAGCAGAAAAAAGATAATCCAAATCAATACACTTTCGGAAACGCTCGGCAGTCCCCGCTATGCCTCCACCCTCATTCACTTTCCTGTCCTTCCTCCCTCTAAACCCACAACCTCTCCTCCTTCCTCCTTCCCACCTAACTACATCCCATCTCCCTTCTTAGCCACCTCATCGAGTGCAGTTTGGGGTACCAGCCGAGCATCTCCTCTTTTCAATACAATTATTATTTACCTATAACATATAAATACATCAATTTTTATAATTTCTGTCCCCTAATCCCCTTCCCTCCCCCTGGACTTCCCGGAACCAAATACAGGATTAAAGCACATCCCATTCCATATCTAAATTACAATTTAACTAAACAAACATAATACAATCAATATTTACATACTTTAACTCTAATAAAACAAGAAGTAAAAACAATATATCTACTCAAAAACTATATGATATTTATTCATTCCATACTTTCTCTGAATATAATCAATCCACCTCCAACATTTAAGCTGTAAACTAAAATACATACAAAACAATTTTTAAAGATCTAAATATTATCTATAAAACATCTTATATAAATTTTCTCTTAAATTTTACACTTAAGTTTTTCCTTCACTTTCTTCACTCTTAAGTCAATACTTTCGAAGAAATCTTCTTATCTTTCATTGGATCAGCAACAGCATTCCAGTCTCCAAACATATGCAAAAACCTATAAAATTGTTTTTGTTGTTGCTGAGCTATGCAGGTATTTTCATGTAAATTTTCGCTTTTATCTTTTCCCATTCTAGAAGACATGCGTTTCTTATATAATGGTTTTAAAAGTATCTATGTATTTTATTCTTCCCATACTATAGGAAGGCATGCCATCCAAGTTGCAGGTCATGCCCTTCTAGATATAGTAATTTTTTTATGTCTAAGGGTTATCCATTCTTTTATCCATGTTAGTGCAGATGCTTGATAGTATAGGGCCCAATCTGGCAGCCCAAATCCTCCATTTTCTTTCCCTTCTTGTAGCATTTTCAATCTAATTTTGGTTTTTTTTTCCCCCTTGCCAAATAAATTTCAAGATCAGTGTATTTAGTTCATCAATTGCTGAATTTAATGTTGGAAGGAAAAGCAGGAGTGGAATCTTCCGTGGAAGGAACTGGCAAGGCTGCCTCTGGCTGAGCTAACAACGAGGGATTGGAAAGTTTTTGGACTAACTCTTCATTTCCTGTTGACAATTTCCCCCAATGCATCTGCTGAAATATTTAAATCTCCATTAACAGAGCAATTTTTTTCCTGGAGAGCTGACTCATCCTCTCAGTTCAAAGATCCACCTTAAAAAGAAGGTGACATTGAAGGCGTTTAGATAAAACTGGAAGCAGATACAGAATAAATTCAGAACAAAAGAGTTGGGAGGGACCTTGGAGGTCTTCTAGTCCAACCCCTTGCTCAAGCAAGAGACCCTAGACCAGGGCTGTCCAACATTGGCCTCTTTAAGACTTTAGACTTCTTGACTATGAGCCAGCCGTGTACAGCAGCCGCCAAAAAAGCTAATACAATCCTGGGTTGCATAAACAGAGGCATAGAATCAAGGTCACGCGAAGTATTAGTACCGCTTTATAAAACCCTAGTGAGGCCACTCCTGGAATACTGCAGCCAGTTTTGGTCACCATATCACAAAAAAGATGTTGAGAGTTTGGAAAAAAAAAATCAGAGAAGAGCAACTAAGATAATCCAAGGCCAGGAGATTAAAACCTATGAAGAACGGCTGCAAGACTTGGGTTTGGCTAGTCTAAAGAAAAGAAGAAATAGGGGAGACATGATAGCAGAGTTCCAGTATCTGAGGGGCTGCCACAAAGAAGAGGGAGTCAAGCTATTCTCCAAAGCTCCTGAAGGCAGGACAAGAAGCAACGGATGGAAACTAACCAAGGAGAGAAGCAACCTGGAACTAAGGAGAAATTTCCTGACAGTTGGAACAATTAACCAGTGGAACAACCTGCCTCCAGAAGCGGTGAATGCTCCAACACTGGAAGTTTTTAAGAAGAGACTGGACAGCCATTTGTCTGAAATGGTATAGGGGTTTCTTGCCTGAGCAGGGGGTTGGACTAGATGACCTCCAAGGTCCCTTCCAACTCTATTATTATTATTATTATTATTATTATTATTATTATTATTATTATTATTATTATTATTATTATTATTATTATTATTATTATTATTATTGATCATTGCACAGTCAGCCAGATGTTCGGACTGGATTTGGCATTTTTGTCTGCCTGTCGAGTCCTTCCCAAGGACCTGGGATGGGCAGATGTGGATGTTTGATGGTATCACAGATCTCGTCGCAGGATGGAAGCAGTTCCTAGTAAGGCCGCCTTTTGCAATTGACTAATGGCGAATTTGTCAATGCCGATGATGGTGTCCAAGTGGTGCTCCAGCTGTTTTGGGATTGGTAAGGACTCGATAGGTAGACAAAAATGCCAAATCCAGTCTGAACATCTGGCTGACTGTGCGATGATCAATAATAATAATAATAATAATAATAATAATAATAATAATAATAATAATAATAATAACAATAATAATAAAAAAGTTGGAAGGGACTTTGGAGGTCATCTAGTCCAACCCCCTGCTCAGGCAGGAAACCTTATAGGCCTATACCATTTCAGCCACATGGCTGTCCAGTCTCTTCTTAAAAACTTCCAGTGTTGGAGCATTCACCGCTTCTGGAGGCAGGTTGTTCCGCTGGTTAATTGTTCTCACTGTCAGAAATTCCTCCTTAGTTCCAGGTTGCTTCTCTCCTTGATCAGTTTCCATCCGTTGCTTCTTGTCCTGCCTTCAGGCGCTTTGGAAAATAGCTTGACTCCCTCTGAGATATTGGAAGACTGCTATCATGTCCCCCCTCGTCCTTCTCTTCATTAAACTAGACATACCCAGTTCCAGCAACCGTTCCTTGTATGTTTTAGCCTCCAGTCCCCTTGGTGCCCTCTGATCTTGCTTGTTTTCTTGCAGGCGTTTCATTACCCAACTAGGTAGCATCATCAGTGTTAGAAGGGAGGAGGGGTTTGTGGAGAGGAGGAGGAGGAGGAGGAGAAGGAGGAGGAGGAGGAGAAGGAGGAGGAGGAGGAGGAGGACTGTGGGGTCCTTGGTGCTCTCACTCTGTCAGCAATCGGCATGTTGTGTGAATGCAGCATTCAGGCTTCGGTGTTCAGTCAGATCCTAGTCTACGGCTACTTGAATGAATGGCAGGATCCCGAGAGGCCCAAAGCACTTTTCCTGATTGGTTTTCCAACCCATTCACATCCTTATTTTTTTTTTACAGGAAGCCTATGTGTATTATTATTATTATTTTTTAATAACGGTGTGCTAATACTGTTCGCTCTGCTTTTCATCCTGTTCCTATGTCTGTGTGCATTTATTATTTATACTGTGTGTTTACAGTGCTCCTGAAGGACCAATTCAGTTGCAAATGCGTAGGGCTATGGAAAAAAAGGACATTTTTTCCAAT
>NW_015390416.1:19191-20745 GCF_001527695.2 Protobothrops mucrosquamatus | reverse complement strand
GTCTCTATCCCCCTTTCCCCCCTCCAAACATTGATAAAATAAATTCCATGTCTGAAAATATTCTGTATCTTCTTTCTCTTTGATCCTCAATATAAGTCTGTTCATTTCTATTATTACATTTGATTAGTGCTTAAGAAACATCGTCTGGGTTTTAATTTGTTTGCTTTATAATAAATGTTATGTTTTTAGTCTCTACACCCTTTTTTCCCCCCCAATCATTGATAAAATAAATTCCATGTTTGAAAATATTCTGTTATCTTCTTTCTCTTTGATCCTCAATGTAAGTCTGTCCATTTCTATTATTACATTTAATTAGTGCTTAATAAACATTGTCTGGGTTTTAATTTGTTTGCTTTGTATTACAAGTTAGATTCTTAGTCTCTACCCCTTTTTCCCCCCAATCATTGATAAAAATAAATTCCATGTTTGAAAATATTCTGTATCTTCTTTCTCTTTGAGCCTCAGTATAAGTAATAATGATGATGATGATGATGATAATAATAATGATGATGATGATGATAAAGTTGGAAGGGACCTCGGAGGTCATCTAGTCCAACCTCAAGATCACGTGAAATATTAATACCACTTTACAAGGCCTTGGTAAGGCCACACTTGGAATCCTGCATCCAGTTTTGGTCACCACGATGTAAAAAAGATGTTGAGACTCTAGAAAGAGTACAGAGAAGAGCAACAAAGATGATTAGGGGACTGGAGGCCAAAGCATATAAGGAAGGGTTGCTGGAATTGGGTATGTCTAGTTTAACGAAGAGAAGGACTAAGGGTAACATGATAGCAGTCTTCCAGTATCTCAGGGGCTGCCCCAAAGAAGAGGGAGTCAGGCTATTTTCCAAAGCGCCTGAAGGCAGGACAAGAAGCAACAGGTGAAAACTAACCAAGGAGAGAAGCAACCTAGAACTAAGGAGAAACTTCCTGACAGTTAGAACAATTAACCAGTGGAACAACCTGCCCGTGATGATGATGTTGGAAGGGATCTTGGAGGTCATCTACTGCACCCCCCTGTTCAGGCAGGAAACCCTATACCTGTTCAGACAAGTGGCTATCCAGTCTCTTCTTAAAAACTTCCAGTGTTGGAGCATTCAGAATTTCTGGAGGCAGGTAGTTCCACTGGTTAATTGTCCTCACTGTCAGGAAGTTTCTCCTTAGTTCCAGGTTGCTTCTCTCATTGATGAGTTTCCATCCGTTGCAATATTAGAATATTAGAATAGAATATTAGAATAGAATAGAGCTGGAAGGGACCTTGGAGGTATACCATTTCAGATAAGTGACTGTCTTTGGAGAATAGCTTGACTCCCTCTTCTTTGGGGCAGCCCCTGAGATACTGGAAGACTGCTATCATGTCCCCCCTCGTCCTTCTCTTCATTAAACTAGACCTATCCAATTCCAGCAACCATTCCTTATATGTTTTAGCCTCCAGTCCCCTGATCATCTTTGTGGCTCTTCTCTGCACTAATTGTGGTGAAGTCTTTTTTTTGTACACTGCCCAGTGTCACAAAACCTGAACTGTGAAGAAGAAGAAGGAGGAGGAGGAGGAGG
>NW_015390416.1:14511-17678 GCF_001527695.2 Protobothrops mucrosquamatus | reverse complement strand
GAGGAGGAGGAGGAGGAGGAGAAGAAGAAGGAGGAGGAGGAGGAAGAAGAAGAGGAGAAAGAGAAGAAGAAGAAGGAAGAGGAGGAGGAGAAGGAGGAGGAGGAGGAAGAGGAGGAGGAGGAGAAGGAAGAGGAGGAGGAGGAAGAGGAGGAGGAGGGGGAGGAAGAGGAGGAGGAGGAGGAAGAACAGGAGGAGGAGGAGAAGGAGAAGAAGGAGGAGGAGGAAGAAGAGGAGGAGGAAGAAGAGGAGGAGGAGGAGAAGATGGAGAAGGAGAAGGAGGAGGAGAACATGGAGAAGGAGAAGACAGAGAAGGAGAAGAAGAAGAAAGAATTAAAAGAAAGAGAGAGAGAGAGAGAGAGAGAATAAAATATGAAGAAAAAGAAAACCGCTCAGGCAGAATTGTAATTCCGATCACGGCCGTGTGCCCTCGGCTCGGCTTTCCAGGTGCAGCTCTGGGTCTCCAGGGATGGCCTCTCATCCGAACGAGAACAGACCGTCTCTGATTAGGATCCGTCGCCGGTTTCCAAATTTAGGAAGCCGTCTTTCATAAGGCCTCATTATGTAAGGCAAAAGAATGATCTTTATTTCTCGTGATGCATCTGGCCGCTGATCTTAAGCTGCGCGGAGAGGCGGCTGTTTCGGGCTCGCCACGTAGGAAGCGCTTGCAAAGAAACGGGGGCTGACCTGGATACCGAACGGGAACCGAAAAGGAATCCTAGAATCCTAGGGCTGGAAGGGACCTCGGAGGTCATCTAGTCCAACCCCCTGCCCTTATACAATGCCGGACGAATGATTGTCCAATCGTTCCTCGAAAACCTCCAAGGTTGGACCACCCACAACTTCTGGAGGCAAGTCGTTAATTGCTATACTGATATATCTTGATTTTTTTTTCTCCTGTCGTATTCTTTTCACTGCATCCAGTTTTGGTCACCATGATGTAAAAAAGACGTTGAGACTCTAGAAAGAGTGCAGAGAAGAGCAACAAAGATGATCAGGGGTCTGGAGGCTAAAACATATGAGGAACGGTTGCTGGAATTGGGTATGTCTAGTTTAACGAAGAGAAGGATGAGGGGGGACATGATAGCAGCCTTCCAGTATCTTAGGGGCTGCCCCAAAGAAGAGGGAGTCAAGCTCTTCTCCAAAGCACCTGAAGGCAGGAGAAGAAGCCACGGATGGAAACTAACCAAGGAGAGAAGCAACCTGGAACTAAGGAGAAACTTCCTGACAGTTGGAACAATTAACCAGGGGAACTACCTGCCTCCAGAAGCGGTGAGCTGACTCATCCTCTCAGTTCAAAGATCCACCTTAAAAAGAAGGTGACATTGAAGGCGATTAGATAAAACTGGAAGCAGATACAGAATAAATTCAGAATAAAAGAGTTGGGAGGGACCTTGGAGGTCTTCTAGTCCAACCCCTTGCTCAAGCAAGAGACCCTAGACCAGGGCTGTCCAACATTGGCCTCTTTAAGATTTTAGACTTCTTGACTATGAGCCAGCCATGTACAGCAGCAGCCAAAAAGGCTAACACAATCCTGGGTTACATAAACAGAGGGATAGAATCAAGATCACGCGAAGTATTAGTACCGCTTTATAAAACCCTAGTGAGGCCACACCTGGAATACTGCAGCCAGTTTTGGTCACCATATCATAAAAAGGATGTTGAGAGTCTGGAAAAAAATTCAGAGAAGAGCAACTAAGATGATCCAAGGCCTGGAGATTAAAACCTATGAAGAACGGCTGCAAGACTTGGGTTTGGTTAGTCTAAAGAAAAGAAGAAATAGGGGAGACATGATAGCAGAGTTCCAGTATCTGAAGGGCTACCACAAAGAAGAGGGAGTCAAGCTATTCTCCAAAGTATCTGAGGGCAGGACAAGAAACAATAGATGAAAACTAACCAAGGAGAGAAGCAACCTGGAACTAAGGAGAAATTTCCTGACAGTTAGAACAATTAACCAGTGGAACCACCTGCCTTCAGAAGGTGTGAATGCTCCAACACTGGAAGTTTTTAAGAAGAGACTGGACAGCCATTTGTCCGAAATGGTATAGGGTTTCCTGCGCGAGCAGGGGGTTGGACTAGATGACCTCCAAGATCCCTTCTGACATTATTATTATTATTATTATTATTATTATTATTATTATTATTATTATTATTATCATCATCATCATCATCATCATCATCATCATCATCATCATCATCATCATCATCATTATTATTATTATTATTAACAACCTGCCTCTAGAAGCTGTGAATGCTCCAACACTGGAAGTTTTTAAGAAGAGACTGGACAGCCATTTGTCTGAAATAGTATAGGGTTTCCTGCCTGAGCAGGGGGTTGGACTAGATGACCTCCAAGGTCCCTTCCAACTTTATTATTATTATTATTATTACTTTTTAAAAACACTTTTTAGGCGTCGCTTCGGCACCCGTTGGCCTTATAATTCTCTTTGCCTTTCCTTTCCTTCTTCTGGTTTTCCTTTTTTCCTTTTTGAGCAATACCGAAATTAAAAAAAAACAGTTGATCCATAAACGTAGCTACAGGCCCTGGACGGCTTCCCGAGAGCAGATCGTGCACCGTGGCCCCCACATCGCACGATGCGCATGTGACCGAAACGCCCGTTTGCTTGCAACCGCCTTTGCCACCCGCCACAGATTGCCACCATCTGTTCGCCTGGCCTGTTGCTGGCGTCCTGGGATCCATCAAAAACCACTTCTGCGTCCTCCCGGGCGACAAATCTGCTACACCTGCCTTCCTTGGGGGGGGGGTGTCTTTCTGTCAAAGCCAAAGCGGTCGATGAAGCAAAAGCTTTCAGAAGCGATCAGACAAAAGCGAAGCCGGAGCGATCCTTACCCAGAATCAGCAAAAAAGAAGCCAAATTTCTCATTAGGATTAAACAAACAAACAGAACAACAGAGTTGGAAGGGACCTTGGAGGTCTTCTAGTCCAGCCCCTGCCCCCCCCCCAACCGCTTCTGTTAGGAGAGCTTAACAGAACAACAAAATAACAGAGTTAGAAGGGACCTTGGAGGTCTTCTAGTCCAGCCCCCCCGCCCAAGCAGGAGACCTTATTGCATCCCAGACAAATAGCTGTCCAGTCTCTTCTTAAAAGCCTCCAGTGATGGAGCACCCACGATTTCTGGTGGCAAGTGGTTCCACTGGTTAATTGTTCT
>NW_015390416.1:10291-12137 GCF_001527695.2 Protobothrops mucrosquamatus | reverse complement strand
ATTAAAACAGTACAAAACATTATCCCCAATAAAAACCAATTAAAAACAAATATTTGCCGCTGTGTCTTATTAAAATCATTAAAATTGTCCCTATTTAAAATTCTCCCTAGGCCAGACCCGCTTGCTGAAAAAGCCATGTCTTGAGGGCGCGGCGGAAAGCTAGGAGATCCGGAATCGTCCGGATCTCGGGGGGTAGTTCGTTATACGTAGCAAATAAATATTAAATACTGTCCATCTTGAATATATAACGGAAGGAGGAAGCTTGAGAGTTCGCAAGATTAATGCTTTATGGAATGAAACTCTGGCTGAATCTGGATGTTCTGCTTCGGATACCACGGAGCCCCCTCCTCCCAGAAGGTAACAAGGAAAACAGGTCGTGAAGAGGATGTGTAGTGTCCCAGATAATCTTACGGACCCTGCTCAAACAACGCTTCTGTGCTATGTCCTATATGGGAGGGAGGGAACTGCCAATGATCTTTTCTGCTGTCCTCACCACTCTCTGCACTGCCTTTCTGTCTGAAGTGTTGGGGCATTCACCGCTTCTGGAGGCAGGTTGTTCCACTGGTTAATTGTCCTCACTGTCAGGAAGTTTCTCCTTAGTTCCAGGTTGCTTCTCTCCTTGGTGAGTTTCCCTCCGTTGCTTCTTGTCCTGCCTTCAGGCACTTTGGAGAATAAAATGTTCTCCAAAGCACCTGGATGTTCCACGGCGGGGTTCCCAACAGCCTCTGTGGCTCTTAATACGGCACTTTTGATGAACAGAACTTCTTTTGTTGATGAAATGGCTTCCGGCTCGCGCCTCGTTTGACAATGAATCTGAGCTGACAGTTTGCTAGTGAGCCATCGGCTTCCCTTCCTAGAAGCCATTTCGGCCATAAATTCAGTCGTGACAGCCCTCTGTCTGCCATGATCTCAGTCCTGTCAGGGTTGCGGGAGGTGGGGTGGGGAGGGGAGGGAGCAGCCAGGGGCAGGGGCTGAGCTGATCCCCACGCTTGTCTCCAGTTTAATGTTCACATAGACGCCATATCTGGCGGAGGTTGTGCCCTGGGGTCTCTAGAGGCGCAGGAGCGCTTGGAGAGGCAGGACATCGAGTGGGAAACGGTGTGCAATCTAGACAAAGCTAATTCCAAAAGCACAAGAGGATAGGTGGGGGCCTGGCACTCCGGCAAGTCAGCCATCGACGGGCACAAAGAGAGAAACGACGTCTACATGCCACTCAAAAGAGCCAATAGGAAAAGTTAAACTGCCGCAATACTGGCCAGCGGTCAACACCCGGAGGTTGACGCCAAACAGGAAACGATACCCCAGTCAAGGAATTACCAACTCAGACAAACAATCAAACAGTAAAGAAAAGCTAGTCAAGGAGCCACCAAGGACACTCCCACCGATACTGAGAGGGCAAACCATTAGGATATAAATTGAGAGCAAACCTCATTCCTTTGTAGCACTGATGATGTTCCCTAGTTGGGTCATGAAAGGTCTGCAAGAAAACCACCCAGCTCAGAGAGCATCAAGGGTTCCACAGTCGTCGTCGTCGTCGTCGTCCTCCTCCTCCTCCTCCTCCTCCTCCTCCTCTTCTTCTTCCTCCTCCTCCTCCTCTTCCTATCCTCTCCACAAAACCCCACACCCTTCTAGCACTGATGATGTTCCCTAGTTGGGTCATGAAACATCTGCAAGAAAACCACCCAGTTCAGAGAGCACCAAGGAACACACAGTTCTCCTCCTCCTCCTCCTCCTCCTCCTCCTCCTCCTCTTCTTCTTCTTCTTCTTCTTCTTCTTCTTCTTCTTCTTCTTCTTCTTCTTCTTCTTCTTCCTCCTCCTCCTCCTCCTCCTCCTCCTCCTCCTCCTC
>NW_015390416.1:0-7539 GCF_001527695.2 Protobothrops mucrosquamatus | reverse complement strand
TCCTCCTCCTCCTCCTCCTCCTCCTCCTCCTCCTCCTCCTCTCCACAAACCCCACACCCTCCTAGCACTGATGATGAAACCTAGTTGCGTTTGCTAAGGATTTGTCCCTCCTTCCCTTGCTCGAACACATGCCCAGTGGGCACTGCCAACTCCTTGTCTGCCAATACCATCTTGGGTCTCGGACACCAAGGTTGCCAATTGCAGGAGGGCCTGCAGAAAGGAAGGCCGGCAGGGACGTCGCTGGCGCAGGTGTGATTGTGCAGTCAGGCAAGATGAGGTCTCTCCAGCGGATGGTTCTCCAGCTGCTCTGGACCTGAAGGGGCCATCGGTGGCATTATCGCAGCTGGCGCACGAGCAGCCATGAAATCTGATTTCCAAAACAATATTATAAGAAAGCTAACGGGCTGTTTAGCCACTGGCTGGATTGCAGATGATAGGAGAGACCAGCCCAGCGTTTCACGTCCTTGTCCACTGGAAGATCTGTGGACTTCAACTCCCAGAATGCCTGCGTGGCTGGCTGGGGAATTCTGGGAGTTGAAGTCCACGGATCTTCAACTTGGCAAGGTGGAGAAACACTGCGGTAGCCTAAAATGTGGTGGGATATTTTGAGGTCAGAATGCAGTAAGAATCCAGCTATCGACAACCCCCTTAATGTGGCTGTTGCATTATTTATTTTTAAAAATTAGATTTCACCCCACCTTTATTATTTTATAAGTAATTCAACCTGTTAAATTCCTCCTGTTTTCCCCAAAACAAGGTGAGGTGAGGGGGGTAAGGCTGAGACCAGGACTGGCCCAAGCTCCCCAGGTGGCCTTCGTGGCTAAAGCAGGACTAGAACTCACCGTCTCCTGGTGATTGGCCCAAAGTCACCTAGCTGACTTTCATGCCTAAGGCGGGACTAGAACTCACTGACTCCTGGTTTCTAGGCCAGCACCTTAACCACTACCCTAAACTATTGTATTGGATTCAAGCAAGAGACTGAATCATAATAGAATAGAATAGAATAGAATAGAATAGAATAGAATAGAATAGAATAGAATAGAATAGAATAGAATAGAATAACAGAGTTGGAAGGGACCTTGGAGGTCTTCTAGTCCAACCCCCTGCTCAGGCAGGAACCCTATACCATTTCAGACAAATGGCTGTCCAGTCTCTTCTTAAAAACATCCAGTGTTGGAGCATTCACCACTTCTGGAGGCAGGTTGTTCCACTGGTTAATTGTTCTGACTGTCAGGAAGTTTCTCCTTAGTTCCAGGTTGCTTCTCTCCTTGTTTAAGTTTCCATCCGTTGCTTCTTGTCCGGCCTTCAGGTGCTTTGGAGAAGAGCTTGACTCCCTCTTCTTTGGGGCAGCCCCTGAGATACTGGAAAGCTGTTATCGTATTACCCCTAAAATCCTTCTCTTCATTAAACTAGACATACCCAATTCCAGCAGCCTTTCCTTATATGCTTTAGCCTCCAGTCCCCTAATAATCTTTGTTGCTCTTCTCTGTACTCTTTCTAGAGTCTCAGCATCTTTTTTACATCGTGGTGACCAAAACTGGATGCCATATTCCAAGTGTGGCCTTACTAAGGCCTTGTAAAGTGGTATTAATACTTTATGTGATCTTGATTCTATCCCTCTGTTGATGCAGCCCAGCACTGTGTTGGCTTTTTTGGCAGCTGCAGCACACGGCTGGCTCACAGTTAAGTGATTTTCCACTAGGACTCCAGGATCCCTCTCACAGTTACTGCTATTGAGCAAGGTACCCCCTATACTATACCTGTACATTTGGGGTTTTTTTCCTAAATGTAGAACCTTACTTTTTTCACCGTTGAATTTCATTTTGTTAGATAGCGCCCAGTGTTCAAGTCTGTCCAGATCCTCCTGTATCCTAAGCCTGTCTTCTGGAGTGTTGGCTATTCCTGCCAGCTTGGTGTCATCTACTAAATAGTCTGAGTTGCATAGCACAGTATGTTACAACAATAGAATAGAATAGAATAGAATAGAATAGAATAGAATAGAATAGAATAGAATAGAATAGAAATATAGAATAGAATAGAATAGAATAGAATAGAATAGAATAGAATAGAATTACAGACTAGAATAGAATAGAAATATAGAATAGAATAGAATAGAATAGAATAGAATAGAATAGAATAACACAGATTAACGCTAACCACGTTGAACACATTGGGCAAATACAGCTTCTGCTCCTTATTTGACGTGTGCGAGTTTACGGAACAAAACACTCTCTTTGCAAATTGATTAAGTTCCACCTTTGCACTCAGCCATAAGTTATTTATTTGCCTGGGTTAACACACGCTACTGAATTTTGTTCCTTGGATTTAGGGACGAACGTCATGTTATTTATGAACCAGCTTTTTCTAAAAAAAAGGAGGCTATGCACCAAAAGAGGATAAAATCAGGCGCCTCCAGCCGCAGACGGTGTTCTCTCCTCGGGGTCAAAGCCAAACCTCAACAAATCTGTCCCTGTGTGACAGCGATGAGCTCATCTGTCGGATGGCGTGGTTGTGCGAACGTGTTTCGCTCAGGAGCTGGTGGCAAACTGGGGCAAATTGCAGGTCACAAACAGCCCTCAATTCCAGGGACCGAGATGAACTTCAGATATAATAATAATAATAATAATAATAATAATAATAATAATAATAATAATAATAATAATAATAATAATAATAATAATAATAATAATAATAATAATAAAGTTGGGAGGGACCTTGGAGGTCATNCTCAGGAGCTGGTGGCAAACTGGGGCAAATTGCAGGTCACAAACAGCCCTCAATTCCAGGGACCGAGATGAACTTCAGATATAATAATAATAATAATAATAATAATAATAATAATAATAATAATAATAATAATAATAATAATAATAATAATAATAATAATAATAATAATAATAAAGTTGGGAGGGACCTTGGAGGTCATCGAGTCCAACCCCCTGCTCAGGCAGGAAACCTTAAATCATTTCATACAAATGGCTGTCCAGTCTCTTCTTAAAAACTTCCAGTGTTGGAGCATTCACCCCTTCTGGAGGCAGGTTGTTCCACTGGTTAATTGTTCTCACTGTCAGGAAGTTTCTCCTTAGTACTAAGTTGCTTCTCTCCTTGAATATTTTCCATCCGTTGCTTCTTGTCCTGCCTTCAGGCGCTTTGGAGAGTAGCTTGACTCCCTCTTCTTTGGGGCAGCCCCTGAGATATTGGAACACTGCTATCATGTCCCCCCTGGTCCTTCTCTTCGTTAAACCAGACATACCCAATTCCAGCAACCGTTCCTTATATGTTTTAGCCTCCAGTCCCCTAATCATCTTTGTTGCTCTTCTCTGCACTCTTTCTAGAGTCTCAACATCTTTTTTACATCGTGGTGACCAAAACTGGATGCCGTATTCCAAGGGTGGCCTTACCAAGGCCTTGTAAAGTGGTATTAACCCTTCACGTGATCTTGATTCTATCCCTCTGTTAATGCAGCCTAGCACTGTGTTGGCCTTTTTGGCAGCTGCAGCACACGGCTGGCTCCCATTTAAGGGATTCTCCACTGGAAGCTTTGTGCCGTGAGTGTGCAAAGAACGGAGGCTCCCTTAAAGTCAACCCTCTGAAATTAGAATTCTACGAGGGCAATTTGGAAATAAATGTAGCGGGGCTGTCCGAAAGGCTTCGCAGGAGCCTGCCGGGGGAGAGAGAAGCTCTTGGACAGCTGCTGCCAATTTTGGGCACGCGGGCGTGGATCGGTTGGAAGGAAAGAAAGGGGGTGGGGGGTTTGGCTGTTGCTGTTGTCGGAGAGAGACCAGGTGAAGCCGAAGAGGGATTTGAGGTTTTAGCTCAGGGGTGTCAAACTCAATTTCATTGAGGGCTGCATCAGCATTGCGGTTGCCCTCGGGGTGTGTGTGTGTGTGGCCAGGGTGGGTGCGGCCTACTGGGTGGGTGTGGATGGAGTGGGTGTGACCTACTGGGTGGGCATGGCCAGCTCTACATCGTTTGCGTCAAGGGTGCCTGTGGGGGCCTGGGCAGGAGTGGGACAGATCTGGGGGTCTCTGACAGAAGGGGGTGGGACCGGGGCAAGCGCCAAGACATGGTCCATTTCTTCATTCCTCACAAAGGGTGACACCTCCCCAACGTGCAACTAGGGGGCGAGGCTGACGCGGCAGGGGCCGGTTCCTCGCTGTTTCCAGACGGCCTTGTGGAACTAAGACTGAATGGGTTTCAGCATAGATGGCCACCACAAAATTGTACAATGGCTCCCGGCCGGCCTGGGCCAGGGCCAAGGCAGCAGGGGCCGTTCCCTCACTGTTTCCAGGATGGCTTTGCGGGTCGCATGAAACCACTTCGCGGGCCGCATCCGGCCCCCGGGCCTTGTGTTTGACATGTCTGTTTTAGCTGATCCCTTTCTGGGAAGGAGAGGGAAGGAGAGAGAGAGAAAAAGAAGGTAGAATTTTACTGCTTTCTTTCGCAGGGGGGATATCCAGAGCGGAGGCAAGAGAGAGAGTGAGGAGAGAGAAAATTGCTGGGGTTGCTAAATTCAGATTTTAACAACAAAGGAAAGGGGGACGGGGTTTTGACACCGACGAGACCTGAGACTGCGAGTGACGAGCGACGACAGAAGAGACGGACAGGCTGGTCGTTACTGCTTTGGAGACCAGCAGCCAGCCGAACTTTGAGGATTATTATTTGTGCAAGTTATAGACCAGTGGTGGCGAACCTATGGCACGCGTGCCAGAGGCGGCACTCGGAGCCCTCTCTGTGGGCACATGTGCCATTGCCCCAGACTCGCCTCCCCCCACAACTCCCTCACCAGCAGCCCCCCTGGAGGAGAATCGCCCCCTCCACATGGAGCAGCGGAGCCAAGGACATGGCAGCCAGGCAGCATAGACAAGACTCTGCCCTCATGCTCCATCCCGCACAGCTGATGCTGTGGGGTGTGGGCAGAGGGCGTGGCCACCATGGCGCTGCTGGGCTGCCTGGGTGATCTGCAGTGGGCCCTGGAGGCAGTGAGTGGCCCTGTGGGCAGGTGGGGTGGGGGATGGAGTGGGAGTGGGGCAGGGCAGGGGTGGGGCAGGAGGTGGAGCGGGGGCTGGGCCAGATTTTGGGCACTCGGTCTATAAAAGGTTTGCCATCACTGTTATAGACACTGTGGGTAGTTGCCCTCGCGGAACGAGCTGTTACTGCAGAATGCTGACTACCTTCGTTCGTGTTCCCAGCGCTGCCTGGAGCCGGGTGTTCCCCCACCCCTTTTGTTTCCAAACGGTCGCTGTAAAATCATTGACTATTGCTGCTGTGACTGCCAGAGCTGTTAAACACCACCACACATTGACTATTGGGGTTAGGGGCTGGTTATTTTCCTTCCGGAAAGCCCCCCCTTGACGACAAGAATCTGCCACCTCCTCACTTCGCGTGAGCTTCTGCTAAAAAGGACAATTTGCCAACACCTTGAGAGTGCAGCTGCAGAGCGCGACGGAGGGGAGCGGGGCTGGGAGGGCCTGAGCCTTGGCGGCCTCTGAGGGGGGTAACGCGCTACATAAACTTCCATTTTGTTATCAATGACAGACACTCGCGGATACAGACCTTTTATTACGCGCATTAGAACACTACAACATCGCACGACTTTTCGACATAACCGCCATTCAAATTGAGGACTTTGTCGTAACATCTTGTCGTAAACATCTTACAAGGTTTGAAATTCTGTAGTCATCGTCGCTCAGCGCCAGATCTGGGCTATGGGTGTGTGTGTGTGTGTGTGTGATCAAAAACATCCCGACGGAACCGCTTCGAAAGCATTAGAAAACTACAACATCGCACGACTTTTCGACATAACCGCCATTCAAATTGAGGACTTGTCATAACAAGGATCTTGTCGTAACATTTAGGCAAGAAAAACCAAATGTACAGGTATAGTATAGGGGGTACCTTGCTCAATAGTAGCAACTGCAAGAGGGACCTCGGAGTCCTAGTGGACAATCATTTAAATATGAGCCAGCCGTGTGCTGCAGCTGCCAAAAAGGCCAACACAGTGCTGGGCTGCATTAACAGAGGGATAGAATCAAGATCACGTGAAGTATTAATACCACTTTACAATGCCTTGGTAAGGCCACACTTGGAATACTGCATCCAGTTTTGGTCACAATGATGTAAAAAAGATGTTGAGACTCTAGAAAGAGTGCAGAGAAGAGCAACAAAGATGATCAGGGGACTGGAGGCTAAAACATATAAGGAACGGTTGCTGGAATTGGGTATGTCTAGTTTAACAAAGAGAAGGACAAGGGGGGACAGGATAGCAGTGTTCCAATATCTCAGGGGCTGCCCCAAAGAAGAGGGAGTCAAGCTATTCTCCAAAGCGCCTGAAGGCAGGACAAGGAGCAACGGGTGGAAGCTAACCAAAGAGAGAAGCAACCTAGAACTAAGGAGAAACTTCCTGACAGTGAGAATAATTAACCAATGCAACAACCTGCCTCCAGAAGCGGTGAATGCGTCAACACTGGAAGTTTTTAAGAAGAAACTGGACAGCCATTTGTCTGAAATGGTATAGGGTTTCCTGCCTGAGCAGGGGGTTGGACTCGATGACCTCCAAGGTCCCTTCCAACTTTATCATCATTATTATTATCTTACAAGGTTTGAAATTCTTTAGTCGTCGTCGCTCGGCGCCAGATCTGGGCTATGAAGTGTGTGTGAGTGTGATCAAAAACACCCCTTCGGAACCGCTTCGAAAGTCCTTGGGTGCGTCTAGCATTAAAACTCCTTCCCAAAACCAAGTGTTCTGTCCCACAGTTCCCATCTGCGTTTTGCATTAAAATGTTGGCTCAGGAATTCTGGAGAGTTGAAGTCCACGAGTCGTAAAAGAGCCAAGGTTGCCTGCCCCTGATTACTAGACATACCCAATTCCAGCAACCGTTCTTTAGATCTGGACTTCAATTCCCAGCATTCCCCAACCAGCATTGTAAGGCAAAACGCAGACGGGAACTTTGGGACAGAACCCTTGGTTTTGGGAAGGAGTTTTAATGCTTTAATCCCGCCCTCTGTGCTTTACGCAGTGTTTACGGTCCCTGGTGAAGTTTTTGTACCATCCCTGGGTCCAAGAGAAAAGATATCTGATTCTTTGAACCCAAAATGGAATGCCGTTCTTCCACGCACTAATAATCAGAGGCGTCCACAGAGAGGGGATCGTAGAAATCAAAGCTACAGAGGCAGCCGTGCGACACACTGAAAAAGGGGTGAGGTTTGACTTGCACGTCTGCCTCTGTAGCTTTGATTTCTTCCGTGACTGCTCTCCAGATGTGGCCTCCAGCTGTTGCTTCAGAGCCCTCCCCGAGGGAGCTGTTGCTGAAGTAGAATTTCTGGAGGGTCACCAGTTCCCCAACTCAGCTGTATGTTAGTTAGTTCCAGCATCTTAGCAATTTTCTGTCTCTTGGGTAGCTGCTTCCAGTGGGTGGACTCTGCTTTCTTAAGATCATGCCAGGCAAATCTTATTGCATTCTTTGACAAAATTAGTGGACCAGAGGAATGCTGTGGATATCATTTACTTGGACTTCAGTAAGGCATTTGATAAAGTAG
>NW_015390415.1:35615-39209 GCF_001527695.2 Protobothrops mucrosquamatus | reverse complement strand
TCACCAGGAGACTGTGAGTTCTAATCCCGCCTTATGCACGAAAGCCAGCTGGATGACTTTGGGCCAGTCACCAGGAGACTGTGAGTTCTAGTCCTGCCTTACGCACGAAAGCCGGCTGGGTGACTTTGAGCCAGTCGCCTCTCTCTTAGCCCAACCCAAAGGGTTGTTTTTGTGGGGTAAAGAGCAAGAGGAAGAAGGATCAGATACGTTTGCCGCCTTGAGTTATTTATAAAAATAATAAAGATGGGATAAACTTAATAAAAAACCATTACAAGACGTCTATACCATTTGCTTTTCTGGAATGAATTAGCTTGGAAACTATTGGAGAAGTGTTTTGCTGGTTGAACAATCACCGTTTCTCATCCAAGTTGCAGGCATAATCATGTTTCTTTTCTTTTTTTAAAAAAATTCCCAGATGTCTGATTGCTTGACCATCGGCTTGCCATTAAGTACTGAAATATTTGGTTTAATTATGTTTTTACATCCGGGGCACTATATATATATATATATTAATCCAGTTTTGTTCAATTTTCTTATTTGGAAGATGAGTCCCATTTCACACAACAAGAGTGGGGCACAGGCCAAGATTCTGCAGGATATTATATTGGCTGTGCAAGTGTGTTTGTTGAAAGTTTCAGGTTTCTAGCCCTCATGGAGGAGAGATAGATAGATAGATAGATAGATAGATAGATAGATAGATAGATGGATGGATGGATGGATGGATGGATGGATGGATGGATGGAGGGAGGGAGGGAGAGGGAGAGAGAGAGAGGGAGGGAGAGAGAGAGAGAGAGAGAGAGAGAGAGAGAGAGAGAGAGAGAGAGAGAGAGAGTCGAAAGCATGAGGAAGCGTCTAGGTTAACCGAAACAGATTAAGGTTGCAAAATGCTAAGGATGAAGGCGGAACATGTTCTATCCTAAAATAATTAATTGGGTGGAGTCCTCTCCCGTGCCAAATTAATTAGGTGAACCGTAGTTACGTGTTTTTTTACCTTGAGCAAATGAATCTGTAAGCTCTTGACCACACTGAGGACAAGCATCCTGGGCATTTAGAGCAAAATGTGGGTCCGTGGATGTTGTTGCATTGTTTGTCTGCGTGGGTCTGTCCAAGAACCAGTTGCAATTCACCGTAGCCCAGCGGAGCTCAGTTCAATGTATTTCTCTAAATACAGAAGAAGAAGAAAAAAACCTTCTTAGGAAAGGTTAATATTAATAATAATAATAATAACAACAACAACAACAACAATAATAATAATAATAATAGGAGGAGGAGAAGAAAGAAGAAGAAGAAGAAGAAGAAGAAGAAGAAGAAGAAGAAGAAGAAGAAGAAGAAGAAGAAGAAGAAGAAGAAGAAGAAGAAGAAGAAGAAGAAGAAGAAGAAGAAGAAGAAGAAGAAGAAGAAGAAGAAGAAGAAGAAGAAGAAGAAGAAGAAGAAGAAGAAGAAGAATAATAATAATAATAATAATAATTTTCCAGAGTGCGAGCTTTCCTTGTTGCAGCGGTAAGATTAAAAAAAAATAAAAACGAAGAGGCCCTACATTTTTTTGTGTGTGTTTTTTTCTTTTAAATTTGTCTTTATGGCAGACTTTCCTTGGGAAAATTGAGGTCTTGGCAATTTCTCCTCGGTCTCGGCTGGCTGGCGGAAACTTGCTAATCTTTCCCTCTCTAAACAAACAACGGAGAACAAAACAAAATCTGGCCAAGGGGTTCACTTCCTGCTTCTCAAAAGGACCTCTGGGTTCTAGGTCTGCAACATCAGTCAAACCCCTGGGCTGGCTTTCTGTAACACAGAAGCCATCTGCTCACTCGGGAAAAGAGCTAGCCAAGATCCACATTAACCAAGTTTAAGCATCTGCTGGGTTGTTTTTTTTTAACCTGTCCGGGTTGAGCATCTCGCCTGAGGACTTCCTGAATTTGTAAACTTCTCAGATCTTCTTAGGAAAGGTTAATAATAATAATAATAATAATAATAATAATAATAATAATAATAATAATAATAATAATAACAACAACAACAACAACAACAACAACAATAATAGGAGGAGGAGAAGGAAGAAGAAGAAGAAGAAGAAGAAGAAGAAGAAGAAGAAGAAGAAGAAGAAGAAGAAGAAGAAGAAGAAGAAGAAGAAGAAGAAGAAGAAGAAGAAGAAGAAGAAGAAGAAGAAGAAGAAGAAGAAGAAGTAGTAGTAGTAGTAGTAGTAGTTGTTGGAAGGAATGTTGGAGGTCATCTAGTCCAACCTCTTGCTCAGGCAGGAAACCTTATACTATTTCAGACAAATGGCTGTCCAGTCTCTTCTTAAAAACTTCCAGTGTTGGAGCATTCACCGCTTCTGGAGGCAGGTGGTTCCACTGGTTAATTGTTCTCCCTGTCAGGAAGTTTCTCCTTAGTTCTAAGTTGCTTCTCTCCTTGATCAGTTTCCACCCGTTGCTTCTTGTCCTGTCCTCAGGTGCTTTGGAGAATAGCTTGACTCCCTCTTCTTTTGGGCAGCCCCTGAGATACTGGGACCCTGCTCTCATGTCCCCCCTCGTCCTTCTCTTCGTTAAACTGGACATACCCAATTCCAGCAACCGTTCCTTCTATGTTTTAGTCTCCAGGCCTTGGATCATCTTAGTTGCTCTTCTCTGCACTTTTCCCAAAGTCTCAACATCATTTTTTTGTAACGGGGGGACCAAAACTGGATGCAGGATTCCAGTCGTGGTGTGGAAACCGTGGCACCAAGGGATCTTTGCCTTGCGAAGAAGCGTGGTTGAAAGCCGTGCTTGCCTTCCACAACTTCACTGCCGTGCCCCATTTCTGCTGCCTTGGCACCAGGCTAAGATTCCTTGGCTTCAGATTGTTTTTATTGTGTGTGTGTGTGTGTGTGTGTGTTGTTTTTTTTTCTTCATTTTTTTGGCCAGGGGTATCTCTGGTTCTGGCACCCACGTCGGCTGCATTGCTAGGATTTCAAGCCTTCGTCTGTTTGTGGTTACTGAAATTGTGCCTGGCAGCTCGCTGTAGAAGTGTGTGGTGTATCTCTGGGTTAACCCGTCAAGGGTAGCTGGATTGCCATGGTAGAAGCAGAAATTGTGTTCTCTGGGCCCACTTTAGACCTCTAACTGGAGGGGAATGCCTTCTCTCTCCCCTTTTTTTTTTGCATCCGGCAACTAGAAGACCCAGATCAGGATTAAAAGTTCCGCTCAAGCGTCGGTTTCATATTTACGTTGCTCTTTGATCTGCTAAAATCTCCCTGAATTCTCCCAGCTTTCCCTGTATGGGCAGGTAAAAGAGAAAAAAAGTGCTGCTTCTAAAGGAAATACTAGGGAGAAAAGCCCATTACTCCGTTCCGCGCAGAATCCTGAAGGCCTTTTCAAACAGGGCCAACTAAGGTGCTAGTCCCTAAAGAACTTTGCGTATTCGATGCCTCCTATTCAGGGCTGCGTTCTCTTATCTTTTTTTTTTTTAATTGAATGTCATTTTGTTTGCTCAAAGTTCGGGGATTTTATTTTCAGGGATCTCTCTCTAAGTTGTCCTAAGTTGTCTGAAGTCCTTCCTTCCCTCCTTCCTTCCTTCCTCCCTCCCTCCCTCCTTTTCTGTCCTTCCTCCCTCCCTCTTTTC
>NW_015390415.1:32877-34511 GCF_001527695.2 Protobothrops mucrosquamatus | reverse complement strand
ATGCCTGACTGTCTATCTTTATCCATCTATCTATCTATCTATCTATCTATCTATCTATCTATCTTTCCTCCGTCCCTCCTTTTCTTTCCTCCCTCCCTCCGTTCCTCCTTTTTTTTGTCCTTCCTTCCTCCCTCCCTCCCTCCTTTCCTGTCCTCCTTTCCTTCCTTCCTTCCTTCCTTCCTTCCTTCCTTCCTTCCTTCCTTTTCTGTCCTTCTTTCCCTCCCTCCCTCCTTCCTTCCCTCCTTTCCTGTCCTCCCTCCCTCCGTCCCTCCTTTTCTGTCCTTCCTTCCCTTCCTCCTTCCCTCCTTTCCTGTCCTCCCTTCCTCCCTTCCCTCCTTTTCTGTCCTTCCTTCCTTTCCTCCGTCCCTCCTTTTCTGTCCTTCCTCCCTCCCTCTGTTCCTCCTTTTTTGTCCTTCCTTCCTCCCTCCCTCCCTCCTTTCCTGTCCTCCTTTCCTTCCTTCCTTCCTTCCTTCCTTCCTTTTCTGTCCTTCCTTCCTTTCCTCCATCCCTCCTTTTCTGTCGTTCCTTCCTTCCTTCCTTCCTTCCTTCCTTCCTTCCTTCCTTCCTTCCTTCCTTCCTTCCTTCCTTCCTTCCTTCCTTCCTTCCTTCTTCCAGATTGTGCTTGGAGATTTTTTCTTCTCCAGGCAGTTCAAGGGAGAAAAAAAAAAACCCCACCTGCTGCTCTTAATGCCCTTTCTTTCTGTTCGCACCGGGATGATTTAGGATGATGGTGGCTCCTGACTGGAGCACTGAATCAATACACTCTGCACACATCCAAAATATGCATTGTTCTCGGTTACGTTTGAACGCTCCCTGGAATATGTAAACAGCCTTATGCACCTCTGGATGCTGATAAAGGCCGCTCTCCAGAATGTTTCCATCTGCTATTTCATAAATCTCATGCCAAAATATCAACGTTGGGTTTTTTTTTTCTCATGCAGATTGCCCCCTGCAGCTGGGAATATTGCAGCCTTTATGTACAACTGATTAAAGGGAAGACCTTCCAGATGTTTTAGAACAGTATTTCTTAACTCTGGCAATTTTGAGATGTGTGGATTTCCAGCTCCCAGCATTCCCTGGCCACGAGGGATTCTGGGAGTTGAAGTCCACCCATCTTCAAGTTGACAAGTTTAGAAAACGCTGGACTGGCCCTAATCTGTCGCAAGCTCAACAGGTCGTGAAGGGACTAGTCGTAACTTGAGGACTACCTGTACCCAACTACAGGTAGTATAATTGTGTGGCTCTGTCAACCTCTGCCTCATGATGCCCAGAGGCTTCTGCAGCACAGATGAAATTCAGAGTGATATATAAGGACCAGAACGTTTCTTTGAATTAAGTCAAGACTTGTTCCTGTTCTTCTTTTGTTCCTGGTTGATTTCCTGCCTTTCTCCCTACAGATTCCTCACGTTTTTCTGAACTCCTCTGCTTCTGAAATCAGACCTCGGATGTACCCAGTGTTTTTCGGAGAAAGCATAGAGGTCAACCCTGAGCCAGCCCAGGAAATCAGGTAAGGTACAGCTTCCCAGATGGGTAACATCGTCAATACTAGAAGGGATTGAATTTAGGGAGGGAGGGAGGGAGGGAGGGAGGGAGGGAGGGAGGGAGGAAGGAAGGAAGGAAGGAAGGAAGGAAGG
>NW_015390415.1:25072-30234 GCF_001527695.2 Protobothrops mucrosquamatus | reverse complement strand
AAAGAGCTGTTTTTCTTAGAGCAGAAAAGCTTGCTCCTTTCACAGGCTTGGCCCCACCCCTGTCAAGAGAGTCAAACTGGCCAAATTGCTAACCCTGGAATTCTAGAATCGGAAGGGGGCCCTTGAGGTCATAAAGCCCGACCCCTTGGCGTAGGTGAGGATCACCGGCTCGAGGTGGACTCGGCCTTCCATCCTTCCGAGGTCGGTAAAATGAGGACCCCAGATTGTTGGGGGCAAAAGGCCGGCTCCGTAAACCGCTTAGAGAGGCCTGTAAAGTGGTATATAAGTCTTAAGTGCTATTGCTATCTAAATCAGTGGTTCTCAACCTGTGGGTCGGGACCCCATTTGGGGTCGATCGACCATTTCATGGGGGTCGCCAAGCAAGGCTGTCCGCCATTTTTTTTGTCCATTTTTTCCCCCTTTTCCGGCGGGTGCCTTACCTCCCTTGGGCTGGGCCAGCTGGTGGTCGGCCTGCTCCGTCTCTGCCGCTTGCCAGCTACGCCTCGGCCGGCGCAGGGGGGCGGAACCACGCATGTGCGGTGCTCCCGGGCAGGGAAAGTCCTCGACTTACGACCGGTTGGGTAGTCCTCGACTTACGACCGGTTTAGTCCTTGACTTACGACCGGTTTAGTCCTCGACTTACGACCGGTTTAGTCCTCGACTTACAACCGGTTGGGGTCGCGGCATTAAAAAGGTTGAGAACCACTGATCTAAATGAAAGATGGCCGACAGAAGGATTTCTGGGCCCAGCATGAAGATATCCGGCAGAGGGGAGCAAAGCAGCTCTTTAAAAAAAATGTTTCTCAACCTTGAGGACTTCACCCATCTTCAGGTGCTCCCAAATGTCTTCTGGTTAGGGTTTAGACATGGGTTATTAGTCCAATATTTTCCAATCTTGGCAAACTTTACGATGGATGGACGTCAACTCCCGGTATCCCCCGCTGTAGGACATTTTGGGAGTTAAAAGTCCGCCGTCTTCAACTCCCAAAATATTTGAAGGCCAAGGTCGAGAAACATCAGCCTAGACAATTTTCCAGGACATTCCTGGGGCCGACGATGAGAAACTGGATGGAAGGCCAAGCAGAAATCACAGTCCTTCAGAAAAACAGGGTTAGCTGTTCCAAGCCAGAGAAGTTTAGCGGTGTGGCCTACCTTGAGGGCAGACAAACAACTGAAGAGACTCTCAGAAGGTTGAGTAAGAAGGGGAATTTTGGGGTTGCTACAGCTGGCCAAATCTAACGAGAAGCATTTATTGCTGTCACCGGAGGTCTCAAATGTGTTTTTCCAAAAGGCAACTGGACTTTCTTGAGTACATTTCGCTTCTCATCCAAGAAGCTTCTTCAGTTCGAGTGAACGGTGGGGAATTCAGGAATCTTCCGCTAGAACTGAAGAAGCTTCTTGGATGAGAAGCAAAAACTTTTCAAGGGGAAAAAAAAAAAACCACCAAGGAATTCCAGTTGCCTTTGGGGGACAATCTTTGGGACAACCAGGACTTGGGTGGTTGAGAATCTCCATAGCCATCACTAGGGCTGTTCTAGCAGTTGATGGTTAGCTGTGATGGATGCCGGCTTGGACCCACCAGGTTTCCCCCTCTCCTTCCCTTCTCTTTCCCGTTTCCCAGGTGCAGTTCGGAGATCAAGTACAGCTCAGAGAAACATTACCGCGACGACATCTTCTACCACCCCAGGCCCACCATCACCGCCTACCGAGAGTCCGTCACGGTGGCCCCCAACTGCACCTGGCGCAACTACAAATCTCAGCTTCTCTTCGAGCCTCGTCAGAAGCCCCTCCGGTTTCAGAGCACGACCATCATTTTCCCCAAACGGGCCAAAAACCTTTACCGGACCACCCTCAACTACCGGCTGGGCTGTGCCAAGCGGTGGTTCGCCTCCAGCGTCCAACTCGCCTTGTGCGAGGACAACGAAACCTATCTGATGCACCCGGAGAACTTGTCCTAGGCTTTCTGGAGGCCGGGCTAGGCTACAACCACGGGTCCACCTCTTGGAGACAACGTTGACGGACTTCATCACCCCCTGGCTGAAGGCATCTCTGAGACGTCAGCCGATGTGATTGTGGACCACCCGCCATCTTGGAAGTCTTTCGCCCTTCTTCCAAGGACCGGTTTGGGGAGTAGAGCTTTAAAATGGGGGAATGGATGGATTCGACTCCTGCCGGGATCCAGCCTATTTATGTAGCACTTAAATGCTGTTTTAATCCAGACGCCTCTCTTTAGTCGTTCGCTATTTAAATCTTCCCCTCAAAGTAGGAAACATTTTGAAGATTTCCCTGTGGCTTTTAGGATGTTTGTTTCCTTGGCAAAAGAGTATTTATCCAAGAATCTCACGGCCCATTCGAGCAATCTAAGTGTTAATTTCAGCTGGAGAATATTATTCCAAAGCCTCGAGATCAGCCTTGATGGGATCAGAGGCCGGATTAACACATTGGTGTGTTCACCACAATGTGGAGGGATTTTACGCGAGAATTGTGCGTGGTAAGCTTAGCTTTTGGGGGAGAAAAAAAAACAACAACAGTTGCCTTGGACCAAATGTCTATTTTTCTCCCCCCCAAAGCATTCTGTGATAACGGTGTTTCAAATTCATAATTTCAAGAGTTCGCGTCTCTAAAATGTCTGGGAAAGATTTTTCAGAGGGGAACCGGAAGTGAACGCATGGAAATCAGAAAGAGAAATGACTTACATCGGCAGCCATTAGGTAACCAAAGAATTGTGTGTGGTACTCTGCAACCATCTCCTTGCTATTATATTTCCTGCTTTTAAAGATTGGGATTTTGAGCATATCGGGGTGGCAAAAATCCAGACCACCAGTTAGAAGCAGCAAAACGAGAGACAGACACTTATAGGATCTTTACGGAGCGGCTTTCAAACAAACAAAAAAGCTGTAGAAAAGGAGATTAAATCCAAAAGAATCTTTTTTGGGGGGAGGGTGACCTGAAAGTCAGAACGTTGGAGAAACTGTTAGCATGAGTGATCTTAAAATATTGCCTTGCTGAACGATGGCAAATGCAGTTTTCAAATTCCTATTTTGGGGGGCATTCGAGACTGCAGAGAGGGAAACAGAGGAGAAATTAGAAAAGTGTGTTGTTTGTGGACAGTAGATCGTTGCGTAGGGAGGCCTCAGTTTCACACAAATGGTGGAGGGAATAAATCGTTATGGATAGTCCTCAAATTTACGGCCACCATCGCAAGCAGAATCTCCGTTGCTAAGCAAGGTTAAGTGAGTCTTTGGCTTGATTGATGACCTTTTTGCCACAATTGTTAAACAAATGCCTGCAGTTATGTCGGTCGTTAAGCAAACCCAACTTCTCCCATTGACTTTGCTTGTCAGAAGCCAGCGGGGAAGATTCGCAAACATCGACCGCCTGACCTGGGACTCTGCAACCGTGATGGTCGTAAGTGCGAGAACCGGTCGTAAGTCCCTTTAGCAACTTGCCTTTTCAGCCATCTTGGAGCCCGCGAAGGTCCTCTTGAAGGTCGCCTCCAAACTAAACGACAGAATTATGCCTCTGTAGGGACTTAAACTGGGCCCCAAAGGAATTTGAACCAAGCCACGGACGGGTCTTTGCATTCAAAATTTGCATTCTTTTAAGAGTGTTGGAAAACACGCCGGATCCGAACGGGAGGTTTCCTACGATCAGATTGCAGCTGGGTTTTTTGTTTTGTTTTATCGACGGAAAATAAATCCATCCTTCAGCTGCGGCGGGTTGCTTTTTGAAAAACAAGCGGACAACAGGCTGGGGAAACCCAGGCGTGGAACATCTCCGAGGGCTTTGAAATTCTCTGGGACGCCCGTGCATTCCTTCTCTTCCGTTTGTCACAAGAAGCGAGCATGCTCCAGTCCGACACCCTCCGCCAGGTGGTTTAGATTAGCCCCCACCACACACACACACACTCAAAATATCCATCAGGAAAAGTTGCAAACCACTTTGCAAGCCAGCACGCAAGGGACGGCTCCCCCCCCCCCTCCCAGGGCTGGTTCCTCCACCCAGTCGCATTCGCTCAAGGCTGGTTGTGAGCTGTGGTTTTTCTCTCGGGCCAAGGCGACCCTGTTGGACGTACCTCAAATCTCACCATTTAGGACCTCAGGGGGGGTGGATTTGGGGGTGCATTCAGCTGAAGTGGCTTTTTGTAGCTGTCGAAGCTAGGCTAATCTAGGCAGCACACTAAAAAGCAGAGACATCACCCTGCCAACATAAGTGTGTCTAGTCAAGGCCATGGTTTTCCCAGTTGCAATGTATGGATGTGAAAGTTGGACCATAAGAAAGGCTGAGCGCCAAAGAATGGAGGCCTTTGAACTCTGGTGCTGGAGAAGACTCCTGCGAGTCCCCTGGACTGCAAGGCGATCAAACCGGTCGGTCCTAGAAGAGATCAACCCCGACTGCTCTTTAGAAGGCCAGATCCTGAAGTTGAAACTCAAGGACTTTGGCCACCTAATGAGAAGGAAGGACTCACTGGAGAAGGGCCTAATGCTGGGAAAGATGGAGGGCAAGAGAAGAAGGGGACGACAGAGAAGGAGGTGGCTGGATGGAGTCACTGAAGCAGGAGGCGTGAGCTTAAATGGACTCCAGAAGATGGTAGAGGACAGGGAGGCCTGGAGGAACGTTGTCCATGGGGTTGCGATGGGTCGGACACGACTTCGCAACTAACAACAACAATAAAAGAAGCTAGCCTAGGTTTAATGCTGGGTCAGGAGAGAAAGCGTTGTCTATCTAATTCAGAGGTTAAATTGGTTGTGGTCTGCTTGCAGAAGGCAAGGATTCTGGTAGGGAAAATTCAAGGGATTATCCCTGTGAATTCTTGCTGGTGTGAATGGGCTTTTCTTTGTTCAGTTTGATTGTTGAACCTAACTTCAGCTCCTTGGAGAAGATAGCCATGTTCAACGCATGTCAGCTTGGTTTTCAAAAAGCCAGCAACCGCAGCTGAAGGATGATTTTATTTCCATCCCCAAAAAAAGCTGCAATCCTATCCTAAGAAACCTCCCATTTGGATCAGCATGTTTTCCAACACCCTGAACATAATTTTGGTCACCACACTACAAAAAAGGGGTTGAGACCTTGGAAAAAGTTCAGAGAAGAGCAGCTAAGAGGATCCAAGGCCTGGAGACTAAAACATACGAAGAACGGCTGCAAGATTTGAGTTTGGCTAA
>NW_015390415.1:0-24925 GCF_001527695.2 Protobothrops mucrosquamatus | reverse complement strand
CACAAGGGACGGCTCCCCCCCCCCTCCCAGGGCTGGTTCCTCCACCCGGTCGCATTCGCTCAAGGCTGGTTGTGAGCTGTGGTTTTTCTCTCGGGCCAAGGCGACCCGGTTGGACGTACCTCAAATCTCACCATTTAGGACCTCAGGGAGGGGTGGATTTGGGGGTGCATTCAGCTGAAGTGGCTTTTTGTAGCTGTCGAAGCTAGGCTAATCTAGGCAGCACACTAAAAAGCAGAGACATCACCCTGCCAACATAAGTGTGTCTAGTCAAGGCCATGGTTTTCCCAGTTGCAATGTGTGGATGTGAAAGTTGGACTATAAGAAAGGCTGAGCGACAAAGAATGGAGGCCTTTGAACTCTGGTGCTGGAGAAGACTCCTGCGAGTCCCCTGGACTGCAAGGTGATCCAACCGGTCAGTCCTAGAGGAGATCCACCCTGACTGCTCTTTAGAAGGCCAGATCCTGAAGTTGAAACTCAAGGACTTTGGCCACCTAATGAGAAGGAAGGACTCCCTGGAGAAGGGCCTGATGCTGGGAAAGATGGAGGGCAAGAGAAGAAGGGGACGATAGGGTATGAGGTGGCTGGATGGAGTCCTTGAAGCAGGAGGCGTGAGCTTAAATGGACTCCAGAAGATGGTAGAAGACAGGAAGGCCTGGAGGAACGTTCTCCATGGGGTTGTGATGGGTCGGACACGACTTCGCAACTAACAACAACAACAAAAGAAGCTAGCCTAGGTTTAATGCTGGGTCAGGAGAGAAAGCGTTGTCTATCTAATTCAGAGGTTAAATTGGTTGTGGTCTGCTTGCAGAAGGCAAGGATTCTGGTAGGGAAAATTCAAGGGATTATCCCTGTGAATTCTTGCTGGTGTGAATGGGCTTTTCTTTGTTCAGTTTGATTGTTGAACCTAACTTCAGCTCCTTGGAGAAGATAGCCATGTTCAACGCATGTCAGCTTGGTTTTCAAAAAGCCAGCAACCGCAGCTGAAGGATGATTTTATTTCCATCCCCCAAAAAAGCTGCAATCCTATCCTAAGAAACCTCCCATTTGGATCAGCATGTTTTCCAACACCCTGAACATAATTTTGGTCACCACACTACAAAAAAGGGGTTGAGACCTTGGAAAAAGTTCAGAGAAGAGCAGCTAAGAGGATCCAAGGCCTGGAGACTAAAACATACGAAGAACGGCTGCAAGATTTGAGTTTGGCTAATCTAGAGAAAAGAAGGACTAGGAGGAACATGATAGCAGTATTCCAGTATCTGGGGGGCTGCCACAAAGAAGAGGGGGTCAGCTTGTTCACCAAAGCACCAGAAGGATGAGAAACAATGGATGGAAACTGATCAAGGAGAGAAGCAATCTGGAATTAAGGAGAAATTTCCTAACAGTGAGGACAATTAACCAGTGGAACAACTTTGCTTTCAGAAATCAGGGGTGCTCCATCACTGGAGGTTTTTAAGAAGAGACTGGACAGTCACCTGTCTGGGATGGTATAGGTTCTCCTGCTTGAGCAGGGGGTTGGACTAGAAGACCTCCAAGGTCCCTTCCAGCTCTATTCTATTCCTAATGCAAATTTTGAATGCAAAGACCCATGGCTTGGTTTAAATTCCTTTGGGGCACTGTTTAATCTCTAAGGTGGCACAATTCTGTCATTTAGTTTGGGGGTGACCTTCATGAGGAAGGTTGCAAATGCCATTCAGAGTCACCGGGGTAACAAATAACATTCACATTGGTCATGCAGGTACAGTGTCTTTCCTGGTGTCCATGTGTAAAAGTCACAGCTTTGACACAACTTGGATGCATCAAATTTAAGATGTTTTATGGATGTTTTAATCTAAGCTCTTCTAGAGGAAAGGTTAATAGCTGGTTGATTGGTTTTCAATCGGGTCGTGTCTGACGCAACACCAAATTGTCGATTAGATCCCAATCTAGGTTAGGACCACAATTGTGTGTTTCGGACGTCCAGATGAATCACAATTGATTCTTTGCGTCTTCTGATACTGTCTCAAATCGTCGCAACGTGTTGTGTCTCTTCTAACCCCAAGCCAACATTTGCAAGAATTCTTTGGTTTGCAATGCTGGATTCCAATCACAGATTGAACCTTCTGATTGGACCTTCAACCTTGTTGTAGTAAAGGTGTATAATTTCTGAACGATCCGTCACTCTTAATAGACATTTAGGTTCCTCAAGCATCGTTGTAGTGCTAGAAAATTGAAATTAAAATGTAAGCGTACAAACATGGTGCAGGAAGCTGATTCAGCGGTCAGACGTGGGATGATAGAGAATAAAGGACTTGGGATTTTCGGTCTGTAATTATGTCTTCGTAGCTCTGGCTCTTCCTGAATGCTAGTGAAAGTATCTTTTGCTGTTTTATATATTACAATAAGGCAGTGTTTTTCAAATTGGGCAACTCTGGAGAGGTGTGGACTTCAACTCCCAGAATTCCCCTGCCAGCAAAGAATTCTGGGAGTTGAAGTCCATACCTCTTCACAGTTGCCCAGTTTGATCAACACAGGGAATAAGGTCTTTGTGCAGTTCCTTTTTATTTTTATATCTCTGTAATGTATATCTCCCTCCTGTTGTATAATGCCTTCCTGTCCGACTAACAGAAATAATTTAAGGATTGTCAAAGGTGTTTAAACCCATATCTAAGCTTAATAAAAGGAGGAAAAGATTTTGGGTAGCTCAGTTGTGATTTCACGAACACACGACGACACTTTTAATCAGGCCCAGATGGAAGTAATCAATGGACGAATTCGAATTAGTCCTGAAAAGCGCATTGGAATGATCCCTTGGGCTTCGTTTCGGGGAATCGTCTGTGGGTCTTATAGCCAGACCACATTTAATGTGGGTCTTACTTTCACCCTCCCCAAAAGCAAGGAAGAAGGAGGAGGGAAGAAAAACAGAAGCCTGGAAATGCAAGGGACAAATTTATAAATTTGCCAAGTGGTGTTTTTTTTGGTTTGGAAGATTGTTCAGAAAGTCTCTCCTTGCAGATATATTTATCTGTTCTTGGGAGTGAAACCATCCAATTATCTGGAATTTGCAACGCTCTCACTTCGTGCTGTTTGTTAAACAAGACCTTGACAGCCACTGCAGACGGGCTCAAAATGCAGGATGGAAACCTGCCCATTAGCCATTTCATAAATAAGCTCCTGACCTATTTTGAGGGTCTGAATCCGTGGGATTTGGGTTACAAGGAAAACAAATCCTGGGTATCCTCCAGGAAACCTGAATAGCTGTTTTCCTTCATTCCCTTCTGGTCTAAGCAGCATCAAAGCCAGGTTAAAAATAGATTGGTCTTCAGCAAATCCACGATGAAAAAAATTCAGAGTCATTCCCAACCCATCTCTGTGCCTGAAAAGGGGTTCTACTTTGGTCCTCGATCCCGCAAGATAAAAATTGTGCAAATGTTTAGGGCAAGACTGAATATTTGAATTGGGTATGTCTAGTTTAAGAAATTGGGAACCTCTAGTCTAGTGAAAAGAAGGAGAGGCGAAATGATAGCAGTGTTCCAATGTATCTCAGGGGCTGCCCCAAAGAAGAGGGAGTCAAGCTATTCTCCAAAGCCCCTGAAGACAGGACAAGAAGAAGCAATGGATGGAAACCAATCAAGGAGAGAAGCAACCTAGAACTAAGGAGGAATTTCCTGACAGTTAATCAGTGGAACAACCTGCCTCCAGAAGCTGTGAATGCTCCAACACTGGAAGTTTTTAAGAAGAGACTGGACAGCCATTTGTCTGAAATGGTATAGAGATGAAGAGGCAGAACAAGAATTAAATGAAGAAGCAACCTAGAACTAAGGAGAAATTTCTTGACAGCGAGGACAATTAACCAGTGGAACAGCTTTTGCCTCCAGAAGTTGTGGGTGCTCCATCACTGGAGGTTTCCAAGAAGAGATTTGGACAGCCACGTGTCTGAAATGGTATAGGGTCTCCTGCTTAAGCAGGGGGTCGGACTAGAAGACCTCCAAGGTCCCTTCCAGCCCTGTTATTCTGTTATTATATTAATAACTTATTGCAAGCTGGGGTGAAGCAGACTGAATTAGGCAAAACTATTGCACCGTGCTTTATGCTGGATAAACTGGAAAGATTTTTTAATTTGGACATGACATCCAGAACAAAACAATCCCAGAAAAAAAAGACTTTTTAATTTTTGCCTGTAGCACCCACCTTCTCCGGGAGAAGACAAAAAACCTTGATACTTTCCACCTGTTCATCTCCTGTGTCCCAAGAAATGGTTTGGTATTTTCCCTCCCCCCATTTTGGGGGGGGGGTCATCTGTTCCCCTTCTTGATCAAAACCAACATTCCGAAGCGTTGGTGTTTTCTGCAGATTTGATTCCGCGGTTAGAGAATGAAAGACAGAGGGAGAGCAATGAAAAAGCAGACTCAAATTAAAATTCCAGAAAGCAAAAGGTTTTCTTCTTCAAATCTCATTGTGTCCACTTTTATCAATTCATTGGACCCTTCTAACTTTAGTTTCAAAACCCCAGCCAGAATTGTGGCCGTGTTTAAACACCGTAGAAAATGTTATCGCTTTGGGGTTTCTTTCTTTCTTTTGGGAAGTGTGCAATTTCGATAAATAGCGGCAGAAAACAGCCGAGCTAAATTTGGGAGTCACTCCAGACTCAGATATAAGTCCAATTCGGAACTAACTCCCCCTCCCCTTGGGCTTCACGGCAAGATCTGAAACATTTTTCTTTAAACTTCATAAACGAGACCATATGTTGCTGTATTAAATATCCCGATGGCTGTTCCTCATCTCTTGCGGCAGGTTGCTGGGTTTTAACCTTGAAAAGGGAAAAGGCGGCCCTTGAATTAGGGCCGCCCGGCGTTGGGGGCTGGGTTGAGTTAAGGGAGCGACCTGTGTTTTAGATCAGAGAGAGATCAAATGAGGAGTGGCTTGGTGGTCTCAGCCTGGAGGTTGCCGATGAATATGCAATGCAAGATGGGATGTGTTTGCAATTAGGGCAGGAGAAGAATGAACAGGAGGAGGAGGAGATGGAGATGGAGAAGAGGAGGAGAGATGGAAAAGGTGAAGTAGAAGAAAAGGAAGGGGAGAAGAGGAAGAGGAGAAGGTAGAGGAAGAAGGGGTCAGGAGGAGAAGGAGGAGGGGGAGGAGGAGAAGAGGAGGAAGAGAAGAAGAGGACGAGGAAGAGGAAGAAGAAGAGATGGAGAAGAAGAGAAGAGATGGAAAAGGTGAAGTAGAAGAAAAGGAAGGGGAGAAGAGGAAGAGCAGGAGGTAGAGGAAGAAGGGGTCAGGAGAAGAAAGGAGGAGGAGAAGAAAAGAAGAGGAGAAGGAGGACAAAGAAGAAGAGGACGAGGAGAAGAGAAAAGGAAGAAGAAGAAGAGAAGAAGAAGAGGAAGAAGAAGAAAAGAAGAAGAGAAGGACAAGGAAGAAGAGGAGGACAAGGAGAAGAAGAGGAGGAAGAAGAAGAAGAGGAGGAGGAAAAGGAGGACGAGGAAGAGGGAGAAGAAGAGAAGAAGGAGAAGAGGAAGAAGAAGAAAGAAGGAGGAGGAAGAAGAGGAGGAGGAGGAAGAAGAGGAGGAGAAGAAGAAGGAAGAGAAGGAGGAGGAGGAGGAGGAGAAGGGGAAGGGGAAGGGGAAGAAGAAGAAGAAGAAGAAGAGGAAGAGGAGGAAGAAGAAGAAGAAGAAGAAGAAGAAGAAGAAGAAGAAGAAGAAGAAGAAGAAGAAGAAGAAGAAGAAGAAGAAGAAGAAGAAGAAGAAGAAATGAGTAGCCCTAACCATGATGACAATAAAAGGGGGAAGAAGATACCTAACTTCAAAAGCAGCCTTAAACCCAAGGACAACAGAGGGGGAAATGTAAAAGTTGACTCTGTTGATGGTTCTACTTCCAGGTTGAGCCTGAAAACTAGAAGACCATAAACAGCCGGTGGAAACGTTCTGCATGGCACTACGGGGGTTTCTTTGAATCCCCACCTTCTCCTTGCATACCAAAACGGTGGTATATTGACCACAGGTTCTGAATGAGAATATTCTCCTGATGGTTCCAGCTGTGAACTTTGAACTGACCCGTGGAAACATTTGGGTGTGTTTTTTTTTAAAAAAAAAAATCAGCCCTGAAAAATGAAGGCCTCTTCTTTAGCCCGTTCCTGAGCCCATAGCTTTCTTGAACATAGACTTCATTCATTCTCTCTGCTGGAAAGAACGCTGCTTCTTCCATTTCCAGCACAAAATGTGTTTATTTTCAAGGTTTCTATGTGTGTCCGCCTTGTAGAACATGACTCTGGGAGGCTCACAACAGTCGTAAAATCATAGTGGTAACAATGAGGGGAAAACCCTCAAAAAAAGACCCTGATCAAACATCTACATTCATTTATCTTCACAGTTGTTTTCAAGGGTCACAACTTTTAAGATGTGTGGACTTCAACTCCCAGAGTTCCTCAGCCAGCCATATTGTAAAATTGCCAAGGTTGAGAAACACAGATATACATAATTCCCAGACTGTAAACATTTATTAAAAGCAACATTTTGATACTCTCTCTATATATATCTAATCTATCATCCATCCATCATCTTTCTGTCCGTTATCTATCTATCTATCTATCTATCTATCTATCTATCTATCTATCTATCTATCTATCTATCTATCTATCTATCTATCTATCTATCTATCTACTTATCATCTATCTATCTATCTATCTATCTATCTATCTATCTATCTATCTATCTATCTCATACATATATCATCTATTTATTTATCTATCTATCATACATACATATATCATCTATCTACTTATCATCTATCATCTATATCTATCTACCATCTACCTACCTACCTACCTACCTATCGTACATATATCATCTATCTACTTATCATCTATCATCTATCTACCATCTGTCTGTCTGTCTGTCTGTCTGTCTATCTATCTATCTATCTATCTATCTATCTATCTATCTATCTATCTATCTATCTATCTATCTATCTATCTATCTATCTATCTATCTATCTATCTATCTATCTATCTATCTATCTTTTCAGCCACAAAACTCTAAAAACTATTTTTATGCAACATCTGGTTTTTGCCTTTGGCTCTTACTCTCTGTTGACAATTGTGTGAGCCTGAAAACAGTGTAACAGCAACACCTAGTGATCGAATACAAGAGTTAGGACAACACACACTGAAAAGCAAAAAAAAAAAAAAAAGACATTTTTTTACACCTCCCAAGTCTGCTGTGTGTTTATTTCAAAATAAATCTCAACCAACCAACAATGAAAAAGACACCTAGGAATGGATCACATAATCTTATTTTGTCAATCGGGGTTTCTCAATCTCAGCAACTTTAAGAAGTGTGGACTTCCACCTCCCAGAATTCCTCAGCCAGTATGACTGGCTGAGGAATTCTGGGAGTTGAAGTCCACTCAAGCTGCTGGGGAATTCTGGGAATCCACGCTTCTTAAAGTCGCCGAGCTTACAAAACACTAGGTTAGATTGATTGAACAGTTGTTTAAAAAAAACAAAACCCAATAAACTCGTCCTATTCATACGCGATACGTTCCAGAAACGTCTGCCGTCTTTTTGCCATCATTTTTCAGAGGTCCCTGAAAAATTAAAAGTGTTCAAAACATTAAAGGCAGCATCCGGTCATTAAGCAAGGCGCCCGTGCAGTCGTTACGCAGGAGCATGGGAGGGTCCCAAAGGGTGGGGAAAGCCCTGGGTTGCTGAAATGATGGCCATAAATCAGGGATGACCTGCATGGTTCAGTTGTCGTCCGTCTGCCTGTGTGATTTTCAATCACTACGGGAAATGATTTGTGGAATTTGAAATCTCCAGCATTGGGTGTGTGTGTGTGTGTGTGTGTGTGTGTGTGTCTCGCTTAATGTAAACCAGTCACTTCGGAGCACACCCCTGTCAATCTGCAGCACACAGCCCCTCTCTGATTTTCTCTCTCTCTCTCTCTCTCTCTCTGCCTCTGATTAAAATTGACATCAGTTCTGGGCTGCGTGAAATCCAGACGTAAAATCCAGACGTCTCCGTGGCGAGTGATTTATCGGTTGGCCCAATTCCTGAGGGATATTTCTTTCATCACAATAACTTTGCCTTCCTGAGTGGGAAGATATATCAACTTAGCGCTCCTGGAGCCGAAGAGATGGAGGAAAGAGCTGTTTTCTTACTACCTTGGGAGGGGGGCACAGAAGCAGATTCCCACCCTCCAGCTGGGACCCCCTCCCGAGCCCGCGAAAGCTTTTGAAGCTACTCCTAGAACAATAGACGGACATTTCTGGCCCACCACCCAAACTCTTTTCATGCCCTGCCAAAAAACAGCTCCTTGGACTCTGTCTGATGGTTGTTAAGGATCGCCTCCAAACGCCCAAGGTCGTCTTCGGAAGGGTTTTGTCTTGGTTTGCAAGGGGGGAGAAAATACGTCACGTGGGGAGGAATTTAAGCAATGCTACCTGCTCTGCTCATGAGCCAAGGACATGGTGGACCAAATCCAGCTCCTCTCCAACATGTTTCTGGTTCAAATTCCAAAACTGAAGAGGGTTCCCCACCACAGAACTGGTTTTACAGAATGGCTGCGGGACTTGGGTTTGGCTAGTCTAAAGAAAAGAAGGAATAGGGGAGACAGGATAGCAGTGTTCCAGTATTTGAGGGGCTGCCACAAAGAAGAGGGGGGTCCAAATTATTCTCCAAAACCCCAGAGGGAAGGACGAGAAACAATGGTTGGAAACTGATCAGAGAGAGAAGCAATCTGGAATTAAGGAGAAATTTCCTGACAGTGAGGACAATTAACCAGTGGAACAGCTTGCCTTCAGAAGTCGTGGGTGCTCCATCACTGGAGATTTTAAAGAAGAGACTGGACATTCACTTGTCTGAGATGGTGTAGGTTCTCCTGCTTGGGCAGGGGGCTGGATAGAAGACCTCCAAGGTCCCTTCCAGCTTCTATTCTATTCTATTCTGTTCTGTTCTGTTCTATTCTATTCTTCTGCTCTATACTCTATTCTATTCTATCCCGTAATTCTATTCTATCCCGTAATTCTATTCTATTCTATTCTATTCTATTCTATTCTATTCTATTCCATTCTAGTCTACTCTAGTTATTCTACTCTACTCTACTCTACTCTACTCTACTCTACTCTACTCTACTCTATTCTATTCCACTTAAAGGTGAGACAGATGACCTTACCACTTTGCAATTATGTTTAAAAAACCGGTTCAGTTGGTTGAGACATTCTGAGGTAGCTGAAACGTTTAGCAGCTCCTGAGATCAGCGATCTGTCCCTTCACTGCAATGATGAAGTTTATTTATTTTTTCTCCCCAAAGAGGTCCAACTCTCCTGGACAGTTGAAATGTTCTGATATCACTTGGTCCTTGTTTTGAGTCCAGAGGTCAATCTTACACCCATTGAGTCTTCTGCCCAATGTTTGTCCTACGGAGAATCCAGAATGTCATGACTGGCGGAGGATGGCATCACCTCTGAGGAAGATGAAGGCGAAGGGACCTCTGATGTTGGAGATGTAGCTGTTGCGGCCTGCAATAAAGGTGTCGCTCTAGACGTAGGGCGCAAAATTAACATCCGAGTTGGTTACAAGGTCTGGTGCCCCTGCTGGCACCATCATACATGTGTGTGTGTGTGTGTGTGTATGTATATATATATTCTTTTTCTTCGTTTTGGGACCTGCCATTCTGCTGGGAGGAGGGGTGGATAGTTGCTTTCGCTTGGAATAACTTTTGCTTTCTGCTTTTCTACTCCCACCTCTCTCCACTTGAGAAAGGAATGTGTCTCCCTTATCAAGTAGACAGTTGCAGAGAAACGAAAGCTGGAGAAGACCTTGAGATGGGTGCCAACTTGTGCCAGTTACCCGCTCATTGTGCCACCTGTGTTTTGGCTGGATTTCAAATGGACATTATGACTTGGGTGAGAGGAAGAATACTATACCATTTGAGTGGGATTTTCCCCAGATCCCACCTTGACATCATCATCATCATCATCATCATCATCATCATCATCATCATCATCATCATCATCATCATAATAATAATAATAATAAAGTTGGAAGGGACCTTGGAAGTCATCTAGTCCAACCCCCTGCTCAGGCAGGTAACCCTATACCATTTCAGACAAATGGCTGTCCAGTCTCTTCTTAAAAACTTCCAGTGTTGGAGGATTCACCGCTTCTGGAGGCAGGTGGTTCCACTGGTTAATTGTTCTCACTATCAAGAAATTTCTCCTTAGTTCTAGGTTGCTTCTCTCCTTGATTAGTTTCCACCCGTTGCTTCTTGTCCTGCCTTCTGGCACCTTGGAGAAGAGCTTGACTCCCTCTTCTTTGGGGCAGCCCCTGAGATACTGGAAGACTGCTATCATGTCCCCCCTCGTCCTTCTCTTCATTAAACTAGACATACCCAATTCCAGCAACCGTTCCTCATATGCTTTAGCCTCCAGTCCCCTGATCATCTTTGTTGCTCTTCTCTGCACTCTTTCTAGAGTCTCAACATCTTTTTTACATCGTGGTGACCAAAGCTGGAGGCCGTATTCCAAGCGTGGCCTTACCAAGGCCTTGTAAAGTGGTACTAATACTTCACGTGATCTTGATTCGATCCCTCTGTTGATTCTTCCCTACGGTCACTAGCCCCTAATGAAAAAGTTTCCTTTTGAGACAATGCCTGTTTCAAGAGTTCTGCTTTCTTGGGTGCTTAGTTGAGGTGGGTCCTTACAATACCTTTGTTTCTTCTTGAAAATCTGCTTCAGGTGGATACTGTGTGCAAGTCTGGGCCTGGCATCCATTCCTGGAGAAGACGGAGGGTCCTTAGAGGTATGGGAAGAAAAATTGGAGCACCCATCCTGATGAAACTATGCCCAGCGGTGTCCTGCTTTCAAAGGCAGCCTGTTCTTTCACTCTGGATCTAATTCTGGATCTCAGTTAAGGGAAGTGGGCAGAGTTGGTAAACATAACATGGCTGGACCACCCCAGGGGAGAGCAACATCCATCTCAGGTGGCCTCAGTGACGAAGTCCAGCAGAACATCCATCACCTCCATCCACTCTACCTTTTCCCAGAAACCAAAAGGCAGCTGAGGGAGTAAACTGCCACATTTGGGGGAGAAAACGAGATATTAAGAGTTCCCCTGGGTGAGACAAACCCATGCGAACCGTCTATTTGTTCACTGCGAAGGGCCCCATCTCACGTGATCAAGTGTTTCCTGTTATTTATGATCCTTGCCAGTAAAAACCGAAGCTTGCTTTTTTTTTTTTTTAAATGAAATTAAAATTATTTCAGAGGCAAGAGGCCCAAATTAGCTGCAAAACGTGGAATCGGGTGGTCTTGACATTTTCTACTTCAAGAAAAAGTAAATAAAAAGCATGTTTTTGTCTTCTGGGGTGGCCGATGATATCCTCGTCATGCAGTTTTGGGGGCCACAGGTAAACCCCTGGACCTCTCGTCCTGCTGGTTTACACAGGTGTGTTTGTTTTCTCAGCTGTTGAACTTTACCTGCCTTCACCTGAGACCACACTCCGCGGCTGGCTGCTTCTCATGAGACCAACAGAAGGTAGTTGATCCTCTCTTAAGCTGGCTTGTCAGCAACGTTGGGTGCATTTTCTTGGCCACTGATCACGATGTGCAACCTGGCCTGGCTGCCATTGTGCTTCTGCCCAATGATCAGGGTTAAAGTTTTGGAGACATTTCATTCGTTCTTTTCTTCCATCTTAGCCAGTATTGCATCACTAAAAGTCATCTTGAGCTTCTAGTTTTGTGAACACTCACGTGAGGGTTAAGCAGCAACACAAAACTGGCACGCCATGACTTTCTCCAAGATAGCTTTCTGATTTCTGAGATCTCCTGGTGGCCTTCCATCCAAGTGCAAACCAGATCTGAAATGGGTTTCTTTTTGACACTTGAGGCCGATCACATCCCCTCCATTCTCTTAACCCTTTGCCCTGGGGAGGTGGCAAAAACTACCAACCTATTTTGTGATTTATTTATTTATTTTGTCCTCGGCCAAAAGGACACGATGATCCTGCTTTGAAAGTTTCCTAAAAGTCCAAAATATTTTTTATTATTTATTGACAACAACCCTGGGGCTGGATCAGCTGTTGCAAAACAGGTCCACCCATGCAGGATGCTTGCAAAGGGGGCATTTGATTGCGGGTGTTGTGGGAACTTGGGAGAACAACCCAAGCATTGAAAAGAGCTATTTTGCACCTGGGTGTGATTCCAGAGTAAACTCCCAAGCTGGTTTGAGGTGGCTTTAAATAAGGTGGGGCTCACTTGCTTACTCAGTCCACTTTTCCTGAGTTGGACAGGCTTCACCCTGGAGGTGTCCAATTTAAAAAGCTCCATTTATAAAAAGTTAGCTAAACACCTCCACGTTTCCTCTGCCGTCCTGGGAGTTTGGGATTCGCACAGTCGCTGTTTGTCTTCTCTGAAAGCCTGTTTGAAATTGGTTTTTTTCCTGGGAAAAAAATATATCACATTCTTGTGTGCCTCGAAAATTGGGGTGGGGGGTGGGGGGGTGGAAGAGGAGGAAATTTTTTTCCAGAGATTTTCTAGTTGGATGGGCCCAACTAGATCACCAACTTGGTGTGTTGGGCTTATGGGAAGAATTCCACAGATGGTTCTCGACACATCTGGAAGGGAACATGTGGGAGATGCCTGCATACCAAACCTGGTTGTGCAATTATCTATATAAATAAAAATGTAAATGTTTGTTTGTTCAAAATCTTAAATCTCCGAAAGTTCTTCACCAATTGCTTTGAAATTTTGACACAACGTTGCATTCGAATACGCATGTTTTTATATACCTATATTATATAGATGTCACACCTGTGACAGGTAAAAACATGTTTTTTGAAAAACAGCGCCATCTGTTGGACGTAAAAGCAACACACGCTTTTACCAGACTGAGCCACAGCAACGCGTGGCTGGGTACAGCTAGTAAATGATAAAATTGAAGCTTTTTTTGGAGAAGCATCTGATGTTCTGGATGGCGAAAAGATTCTGGACAGAATTCTGGGCTTTAAGGAGACAGAATTTGGGAGGCTCCTGGTTGAAAAACGGAATTATTTTCTTGCAGGTGCGTTCCCAGCCGTCAGCAATCCTTTTTGTTTGCAATTTAAACTTAGAAATACTGAAGTTTTTTTTTTAACCTGTTGCTTCAGCTTTCTTTTCCTGAAACCTTTTCACGGCTAATTCAGGTAGTCCTTGACTTACAACCACAATTGAGCCAAACATTTGTGTTGCTAAGTGAACTATTTGTTAAGTGAATTTTGCCCCATTTTACCACCTTTCTTGCCGCAGTTGTTAGGAGAATCACTGTAGTAACACGGCTGTTAAAGGCCCCATTTGACTTTGCTTGTCAAAAGGTCCCTAAAGGGGATCACGTGACCCTGGGACACTGCAACCGTCATAAATACGAGTCAGTTGCCAAGCGTCTGAATGTTGATCATGTGAAAAATGGTCGCAAGTCCCTTTTTTTCAGTGCCATCGTAACTTTTGATTACTAAATGAACTGTTGTAAGTCAAGGATTGCCCTATTTCTTATTTCTTAATAATAATAATAATAATANTCTTAAAAACTTCCAGTGTTGGAGCATTCACCGCTTCTGGAGGCAGGTTGTTCCACTGGTTAATTGTTCTCACTGTCAGGAAGTTTCTCCTTAGTTCTAGATTGCTTCTCTCCTTGATTAGTTTCCACCCGTTGCTTCTTGTCCTGCCTTCAGGCGCTTTGGAGAATAGCTTGACTCCCTCTTCTTTATGGCAACCCCCCTTACTTTAGTTTATTACTTTATTTAGTTTATTTTAGTTTATTTAGTTTATGGCAACCCCCCTTACTTTAGTTTATTACTTTATGGACGAACAACATATGTGGCAGAACATTCCGTGCTAACATCGGTCTTATCAGCCATCTACGGACACACCGTTGATGGCCAATAATCCATAAGATGTCAAGGTCTTCATCGAAATCGATGGAAAAACAACATATAACTTTACTGTTTTATCTTGACTTCATTGTACTTCACGGCTTCCACGTTATGAACTACGGTGACAATACATTTATTAGGTCACTGTCCTAGTTCTTTCATTGGCTATTGACATCTTCTATGCCCTTAGAAAGAGGGGTGGGCTTCACAATCGACAAATGCTCTTTTTTTCCCCCTTTCCCTTCGTTCTCTCCTTGGGAAAAAAAAAGATTTTAATTTGATCTCTGATTGGCTGACTGCCAATGTGTTTAGTCTGCCTTTTTCAGAAAGGGACTGGTGCACCTGGAGAAACAGAACTGGGGCCTCTGGGACCCTCATCTTCATCCCGAAAGCCACACGCAGGCGAGAAAAAAAATCTAAGTTTCCTAAAGCTACTTTGGTTCAACTCCCATTTGCAGTCTTTTCTAGCTAAGATTTTAGAAGTTGCTTTGTTGGAGCATTCAGTAAATCTATTGGGGGATCATTGGAGTAGGTGGTTCTCAATCCCCAATAATAAAATGAGCAATATATTAAACAATGACATGTAGAATTTCACCAAACGGGGAAAAAGTTCTTTTTGTAAGAAAAAGCTGTAAAATCTGGTCTTGTGGAACGCTTGCCCCCTGCTGGTCATATTTGGAATAGCACCGACGTTTCCCATGGAATACATATTCCCTTTTCTAGCAATTTGCTGTATTCTTAAGCAACTTTGGGGGGCATTTATGGAACACAGTTCTGATCAAGAGGCTGCATTGTGCATTAACTGAGCCAAGGCAGTTGCATTAAGCAAGCTCAGCCCATCCAGCACCTGGTGGGGGAAAGAAATCTACAATCTTTAGAATATCGTTTGTTCCTGAAATCTACTGGGGGGAAAAAATGTTTAACTTAAATGTGTTAGCAGGTACCATTCTGAGCATCTAACAGAGAAAAACTTTATTTGTGCCTCTATAAAGTACTTTTCTCAATTCATCTCTTAATCCTAAGATCGCTGCCTCTGGGCTGGATATTTTGAACCCCTGACCTGTCTTAAGACATCAGCAATTTGACTCCAGGCCTGGAAGAGGCATAAATAAATTTGAAAGCTCTGAAACTTAAGGCAGAACAGCAATTTCTTTTTTTGGCTCACCTTGGCAAGATTTAGGAGCAGGATTCGGCCCGGTTTTAGCTAAGATTTGTGGCAAAATTATCTTTAAATGCGGAGGGTGAAGAGATGGTCAATGATTAAAAGACACCGCAAAGTAATCAATAAAAGGAAGAGGGTGGCCACAACCTTGCCATTAAAATCCGGCACCGCTAAAGAAGATTGGGGCTTTGACAGCGTGGTTGTAGCCGCCATTTTGACTTTTTTGACCTCCTGCAGATGCAAAGATGAGCATCATCGTTATATCGGTTCTTTTAAGCACGTCTGTTCAGCAGGTCCTCCTTCTTTTTTTATTATTATTCTGATGTCCTGCAGAACAAACGTGAGCGTCACAAAGAATCTGGAGATCTGCATTTAACTGGAAAATTTTTTTTTCCTTCTCTATTGTTTTTATTTGTTACTGAAACAGGAACGCAGCGCTTCGTCACTGCCAATCCACTTGCTTCGTGGCCAGTTTTGCGCAAAAAAAAAAAAACCCAACAAAATGAGAACAAAAACAATGAACAAAACTTCACTTTCCATAGAAAGGAGAAAAAAAAAAAAAAGAGAGAACCTTTTAGAGCAAGCCGCATTAAATATTTACAATTTGCAGTTTTCTATGTACAAGTTGTGTTCTATCATACAACTCTCACTATGCACAGTTTGGTTGTACAAAAGATAGNAAAAAAAAAAAAAAAGTGATCGCAAACAACACAGTTAAGACCTATCATATGTCGCTAAAACAGACATCAACGATCAAATGTGCAGGGATCTCATGGCTTTCCTTGGAAGCAAACACAGTGCTTGGTGTTCACCTGACCGTGGCGCTAACAGTCGGCAGAGACTGCCATTGGGCTGAGTGGTGTGGAGTTGTGAGGGGGCGGGATCGATTGCCAAGATCGATTTGGCACGCAAAGATGCCCGTGGGTCTGTTGATGGAAGATTCTCAGTCATCCAGAGATGGGTAGAGTTGCTTAGAAGTTGACCCAGGGCAACTGGACTTTCTTTTTCTCTTTGGTTTGAAATGTTTTGCTGCTAATCATGAGTAGAGAGGGAGAAGGGAGGACGAGGGAGGGGAAGGGTTAGAGGGAGGATGAGGAGGGAAGAAGAGAAGAAAAAGGAGGACGAGGATGAGGAGGGAAGAAGACAAGAGGGGAGGAGGAAGAAGAGAAGACGAGGAGAGGAAGAGGAGGAGCAGGAAGGAGGAGGAGGAGATGGAGAGAAAGAGAGAGAAAGGAAGGAAGGAAGGAAGGAAGGAAGGAAGGAAGAAGAAAGAAAGAAAGAAAGAAAGAAGGAAGGAAGGAAGGAAGGAAGGAAGGAGAAGAAGGAAGGAAGGAAGGAAGGAAGGAAGGAAGGAAGAAAGAAGAAAGAAAGAAAGAAAGAAAGAAGGAAGGAAGGAAGGAAGGAAGGAAGGAAGGAAGGAAGGAAGGAAGGAAGGAAGGAAGGAAGGAAGGAAGGAAGGAAGGAAGCTTGGAGAAGCAGCAAAATGTTTCAAACCCCAAAGAAAATAAGTTCATGTCTCAACTAGCAAGTCAGGCCGCTGATTCAGGCACTCAAAAAGGTGGGTCAATGCATTTCTATTACATGCACACACACACACACACACAAAACAACACAGTATGTAACCAGAGAATCTGAGCCTGTGTTTGTACCCACACAAATACGCAGAAACAAATACAATGCAGAAATCACCTTTCAAAAAAGGAAACATACTGTTTGCAAACTCTGGCAAGGGACAAACTCTGTGTTGTGTTCCAATGGGGCTTGTGTGTGTGTGTGTGTGTGTGTGTGTGTATCTGGTCGTCTCCAACCTTGGCAACTTTATGACTTGTGGACTTCAACTCCCATGCTGGCTGAGGGTTTCTGGCAGTTGAGGTCCACAAGTCGTAAAGGATGGAGACCCCTGGACTAGAGTGAAACGGTGTGATTTCAGCCTGGTTGAACAACCACCAAGCTAGCTTGTTGGCAACAAAAGCCATCCTAAGCTGAACTAAGGTGATGCTATGAATAGGAAATTTACAAAAGGTCTAAAGCAGGGGTCTTCCAACTTGGCCCTTTTATGACTTGTGGACTTCTACTCCCAGAATTCCTCAGCCAGGCACGCTGGCTGAGGAATTCTGGGAGTTGAAGTCCACAAGTCATGAAGGGGCCATAGTTCCCCCATGCTGGCTGAGGAATTCTGGGAGTTGAAGTCCACAAGTCATGAAGGGGCCATAGTTCCCCCATGCTGGCTGAGGAATTCTGGGAGTTGAAGTCCACAAGTCATGAAGGGGCCATAGTTCCCCCATGCTGGCTGAGGGTTTCTGGGAGTTGAGGTCCACAAGTCGTAAAGGATGGAGACCCCTGGACTAGAGTGAAATGGTGTGATTTCAGCCTGGTTGAACAACCACCAAGCTACCTTGTTGGCAACAAAAGCCATCCTAAGCTGAACTAAGGTGATGCTACGAATAGGAAATTTACAAAAGGTCTAAAGCAGGGGTCTTCCAACTTGGCCCTTTTATGACTTGTGGACTTCAACTTCCAGAATTCCTCAGCCAGGCACGCTGGCTGAGGAATTCTGGGAGTTGAAGTCCACAAGTCATAAAAGGGTCAAGTTCGAAGACCCCTGTCTTAAATCTAACAAACAAAATGGAGGCTGGCTGAGGAATTCTGGGAGTTGGAAGTCCACAAGTCATAAAAGGGCCAAGTTGGAAGACCCCTGGTCTAAAGCAAAGCAGTGTGAAGTTTTGGGAAGAAGAGACAGGTTGAAGCAAAGGGCTTAGGGGCATTGTTCTATCTATCTGCACCATGTTTGTCTTCTATGGACCTCAGGTAGGTGTGCAGCAATTCATGCAGTGCCATGCGGCATCTTTGAAAAAAAAAATCTACATCTTCAACCACAGTTGGACCATGCATGGCTAAAAGGAAAGAATTATGAGTGCTCCACTCTTGGTGAGTTGGAGGGACATGAGTTTGCCTGAACAACGGGTGTTGTTATGTTGGATTCACAAAACCCATGTCCACTGCAAGGCCATTCCCTCTCTGGCTGTGGTCCTCCAGGGAACAGCCTTGTGTTGGTCAAAAAATAATGGCAGGCCACTTTGATGGCAGCGCTCGAGAAGAAAATGAGAAAGGTTAACTTCTTGGAATTGACCTCGTGGTGACTCAAAGTCAGCTTGAAAGATCAGGAGATGTTTTGATGAAACGAAAGTCAAGATTTGCTGGTCTATCATGGAGCTCCTCAAGGAGCTTCAATGATTGAGGATGAATTAAAAGATTTGGCTTTGACCGACAGGAGCAGAATGAAAGATAGGAACTGCAGGGTTCTTCATTCTGGGTAAAAGCCAAGCTAGTCTGCAACGGTCATCAAGGTATTTTGACCTTTCCTTTCCCACAGCACAGACAGGAGATGGGGACAAGAAGATTCGGTTTGAAGATCACATGGCACCTAACAAGTTTTTCAGAGACAAAACTGAGACTCCAAAGGCAAAAACCCCCCCAAAAACTAATTGTGGAGCCTCTGTTGTCATCGCTCTCCTCAACATCTTCTAGGCACATGTGGCGAGTTACACTTTGATCTAAAATAGATTGGCCCCCTTCCCAAGCTACAACCCACAAAGGCAAGACAGCTAATTGGAGGTTTTCAAAATGAGGCAACGGACAGATGCACAAAGTTGTGAGAGGCTGGGTGGGTGTTCCGTCTCTTCTACAATTAGTTGTGTTGCCTTGCCTGTTGGCTGTCTTTGTAAGCTTTGTGTCAAAGAGCCAGCTATCAAGGCCAAGAATAAGCAACATGGGTACCCAACCAGGTACAAGGAAGACCATCACCTCCCTTGTAAGGTAATCTGTTGAGAGTAGCTGACTGGATTTGAATCTGTTTTAAGGCAGATGCATGACCTTTACTATGTAGAAAACTGGGTGTGTGGGATGTACACGGGGCATGCTTAATGTTTCCTGTCTTGAAAGAACATCTAGGTTCTTCAAACAAGGAAGCTGGACAGGCTTTTTTAGACATAGCAGAGCACCCTGGCCCTGGCAACTATCTAGAGCAGCTTCTAAATGCCTACTGTTGTAAGCTTGATTTTCTTTGTTCCTTGTGGGATCTGGCAGGTATTTGCTCCCAAAGTACTTAGCAAAATCTGGCTTTGTCACAAGTGGGTTTTTACATTCCTTTTTAAGAGAGGCTGCACTGTGCTTGAAATCTAGAGTTTATTCCCTACCCAACTTGTCTACCACCAGACTATCCTTCCATGTCTGTGCTAAGGCATCTTTGATTGCAGGTCCTTCATTGTCAAGACTTAACTGGGGGTGGGAAGTGGGGGTATTCTTTAGCCCCAGTAGGCCAAATCCTTCAGAAATTCAGAAGTCTTAACAGAAGGAAAGCAGAGAGATTCCTCTATTCCCCCCCCCCCCCTAATGCCTGAATCTTTTCTGAGCCTTTACATATACCAGTTTTGCAAAAATTTAATAATGCATGCCGGAGTTTAATATACTACTGTAACAAGCAGCTGCATCAACAGGAGAAAATGAAGAGGACGCGTAGGAGAAAAATGGTTGGGAAAGGCAACTTCACTGAAGAAACAAATTTAAACAACGGGGCGACACCAACGGTGTGATATTGTCCTTTTTCAGCTAGGCCAACATGGCTGTTATCTGCTCCAGGAAAGACTCAATTATCTAGGATCCTTGTTCTCAAGAATACAGTTCAGAGAAACATCTGTCAACCCTCCATCTAGGGGAAGAATTTCTCAACCTTACGAAGTGCACAAAATGAGAATAATTCACTTTGAATTGTGGTCATGGTGGTTCGTGTGAGTTAAAAGGGGGGAAAGGGACCCTCTCTCAGCACCCTTGCCCCAAATGAATAAACACACTATCTGGTGTGTGTGTGTGTGTGTGTGTGTGTGTGTGTGTGTGAGAAAACTACTTATTTCAACTTTCCTGCAAGTTTCCATCACTCTTCTCAACAGAGACAAATTTTTGAATGTGAATATATATATATATAAGTCTTTGGTTATTCGGGTTTTCTCCCACGTAAAATTAGAAGTGTCTTGGCGATGTTTCGACGAAGTCCCATTCGTCATCTTCAGGCTGGTGTTTTCGGCTTCGTGCTTCTAGGAGCAATGTGTGATCGCAGCTGTTTCTTCCTTTTAACTGCCAGTGGGGAGATACCCCCACTGGCAGTTAAATGGCAGTTAAAAGGAAGAAACAGCTTCGATCACACATTGCTCCTAGAAGCACGAAGCCGAAAACACCAGCCTGAAGATGACAAATGGGACTTCGTCGAAACGTCGCCAAGACAATTCTAATTTTACGCGGGAGAAAACCCGAATAACCAAAGATCTACATACAAACACCCGCGAAAACCTCAGAAAACATATATATATATATTCACATTTTTTAATAAAAAAGCTACGTTAATACATTCTACTGAATTACAGAACCATTTTGCTGGATCCTGGTGGTTACCCTTTGACTTTTCCATACAATGGACAAACAGATCAAAAATCTCGCAGGCCACACAGAAACCCTCTTTTGTACAAGAATTAGCGACCAAAAAAAAGAGAAAAAAGCAGCATATAACACTGTTTTAGAATCCTTCCTCGCCTCCCCCCAAACTTGAGAATTAAAAATAACCCTCTGAAATATCTGGCATCGTTTTCCCCAAATGTAACAAAAATATACCCTGTAGATCAGTGTTTCTCAGACTCAGCCGATTGAAGACGGGCGGACTTCAACTCCCAGAATTCCCCTGGCTGGGAGTTGAAGTCCACCCTTCTTAAAGGGGCCAAGGTGGAGGAACACTGCTGTAGATGAAACCAACAGCAGCAGCGTTTTGAGAGTTTGGTGCATTTTAATAACTGCCTGTTGTGTTCTCCATCCGCAGGCAATCCCCTAATGGTCCAGAGGAATTCTCTCTGATGGATATCCCAACTTCTTCTCCCCGCCGTCCCAAACGAACTTATCTCTTTTGGTTTTCCTCCTTGACATCCATCTCTGCATCCCAAGTTCCTGCTTCTAACATGTTCCAAGTTCAGCCGCACACTTCCATGTCTAGAGGGGCACAGAACATGGGGAACAGCCCTATTCTCCTGTTCTGAATGACCAGAAACGAGATCTGTTCATTCATTGGGTCGCCTTGGGTCATCTTCTCTAGATGACCACCACACGCAGCTCCACTACGGTGGTCCCTCATTAAGCTAAGATGAGGAGATACAGGAAAGAGGGATTGAATGATCTGTGTTTCAAGTATTAGGTCAGGAGCCCAGCTCGAGAAGGTACAGATGCTGAACCTCAACAAGAGTTGACCAAGCCAACACTCTTCCTTCACCCTCTTTCTCTGCTGGGCTGAAGGACAAAGTTGATGCAGAAGATGACACCCCCTGAGTGTTGGTAGCCTTTGCCATCTCAAAGCCTCTCCCCTCTTGGTCATCAGCTCTCACCCCAAGTGGAATGGGGGCGGGGGTCCCAATTCCTGGTTGTTTTTTAAGGCTTTAAACCTATTAGCTTTCTTCTGTTGTGATTTTCTACACCTTCTTTCCAGATGTCATAAAATATTAAACAACCCCCCTCCGAAGGAGACAAGTTCCCAGAATCCCCCAGCCCGGGCCCGTTCCATAGCCACCACATCCATCTGTCCATTGGTCTTCCTGTCACGGCCTTCTCTCTTCTCATTCACTGTCCGAGAGGGTCTCATACTGTGAAACCAGCAGTGGTTTGGGCTCTTCTTCCCAACTGTGGTTCTGGGTTCCGGAGTTGCCCTGTAGAACGGTGGCAGTGGGTGGCGGTGGGCCGGTCACGACTCCTGTAGAAAGTCTCACCGTCAAAGGGTTGTACGGAAACGGCGTTGAACCTGCAGGATGACGAAAAGGAAGGTGGAAGAACGGCGGTTGAGGGTTCTGGTCCAAGAACTGTGTAGAAAGTACCTTGGGTGTGCAAGACACCCAACCCATCTCACATCTCCTCAAACTCACAGACGCCACCCCAGGAGCTCCTCCTTTTGAGGAGATCTCAGGTGAAAGAACTGGGATTATCCCTCTCAGCACCACAGAATTCCATCAATGGGGGAGTTTATAACTTTTGGAAAGGGGGAGAAGAAAAGGACTTCTATGCATGAAGTTGTAAGGAGGTACGTTTAGGAGGCTCCGCGTGTCAAGGTTCCAACTGAAGAACTCAACCAAGCAAACACCTTCGAGACATTCCAATCTCTTAATGCAAAACTTTATTGAGTACATCACTTCGGTGCTAATGAAAGCAAAACCAGCTCTGGCAAGATCCCTCCCAAGCCCATACAGTAAAAGCAGAGAATTCTTCCTCCTCCCTCCTCATTAGGTTGCCCAATCAAGTAGAAAAATATTGTTATGAGAAAGCATCTCTAGATCCGGCCAGACATCTGGTGTAACGTCCTTGAGTCTCTTCGAAGTCTGCATTCCAAACCTCTCCCCTCCCCCCCAAGTTTTGTTGGCAAGCTGAGAAGCAATATTTGTCGCACCAGCAAAACCCGTGCTTCGAAGCTTGTTAAAAGTCTCTAGTTCAATCTGGAATGTTCTCAGAGGGAGGCATCCCAGACAAAGCTCTAGAGAAGTAGCCAGGGCACTTAAGACTTGGACAAACCAGGTCAGATTCTCAGATACCATCATTCACTGTCTCACCTTGGATTGATCGACCTCTGATAAAATGGCACCATGCATAAATGGGGTAAGAAATAAAATTCCAATGCCATCACCTGGAGAAAATGTCATCTAGCTCACGGAAACAGGTTGATTGGTTTATTGGTTTGCAGTCCACCCTTCCTTGAGGAGCAAAAAGGTGTGTACAAACCCCCTCCTCTTTTTCTAAGTAACAAATCTGGGATCTAGGCTGGCCTGACAGAGAGTGGCAGGCCTAAAGTCACCCTGAGAACTTCCGCAAGGAGGAAGAAGGAAAATCCAGGTGTCCTCGGGCTCAACATCTTCATACCCACATCAAGGTCATCTACTGCCTTGCTTCCACATGCCAATATTGAATGAGATTGACATCTTCCAAAGCTTTCCTACAACATCCCCGTGTAGGATTCAGTTGGGCCAAGACAGAAGACACACAGTCACTTGAGGACTTCTGTAGCTACAGAAATTGAACCCAAGTCTCCTCATTCCAGGTCCAATCCTTCAACCACTCCAACCTTGGTGGCTTTCTTAATATTTGGGCCACGGTCTACTCTGGCTGGTTGTTACCGTGTTTTCCAGAAAATAAGACCCGGTCTTATTTTTTTTGCCTCCAAAAGAGGCACTAGGTCAAGGGTAGGCAACCTTGGCTCTTTTATGACTCGTGGACTTCAACTCCCAGAATCCCTGAACCAGCATGGCTCAGCTTGGAAACCTCTCCCTTTCCCCTCAGCATGGCTGGCTCAGGAATTCTGGGAGTTGAAGTCCACGAGTCATAAAAGAGCCAAGTTTGCCTACCCCTGCACTAGGTCTTATTTTGGGCAGATGTCTTACCTGCTTACAGGAGGCAGGAGGCCACGTGGTGTGTCGTGCCAGTGCCGTCGCTTCTGGCAAGACACATGACACATCGCGATGGTGCCGCCACTCATGGCAGGAGGCTACGTGGCACATTGCGACGATGTCACCACTCGCAGGACACCCTGTGCCGCGTGGCACCGGTGCTGCCGCTCGCACCGGTGCCACGGCGCCATTTGGCGTCCTGCCACAAGCAGCCACCAGCAACTAGGAGAAGTGGACGGGGATGTTGCTGCCACCACTGCGAGGCAGGGCAGGTGTCGGGGTGTCAGAGGCCTGGCTACGAGGGCCCTGAGGTAAGCGGGTGCAGAGCGCGTAGGCAGCTCCACTCCCTAGCTTGATTTTTACGCGTGCATCTCGCCCCACCTTGTACCACCAGACAGTGGGACGGAGTGGGCGAGGTCTTACTAAGGCTTATTTTGGGGGTAGGGCTTACATTAGGCACACACGTAAAAAATCAAGCTTAGGGTTTATTTTCGGGGAAACGCGGTACGACGGATAATACATTTCACAGCCAAACTGAACATGCCACAACCTGATTCTCTGCGCCTGACACTCCTGGGAATTGCAAACCTGGGGTAAACGGACGTGGCAGTACCTGTGGATGATGGCCTGTCCTCCCAAACCCGGTTGGTTAGAGGTGTCCTCCTGTTACAGTCCCCCTCGGAGTGAACGGACGAAACGGATGGTGGTCGCTCAATGGAGGAGGACAGGCCGGGTGCTGGAGATCTAGCCTTCCGGCTGTTGGCCCGGGCAGCGGCCTTTGGTTTCCCTCCTCCTGTGGGAAAAAAACACAACATTTTTCCAATTCCCAGGAGAAAGTCACACTACGTCGAACGGGCGGAAAGGAGCTGGGTGCCCTCCCAACGCATCTTCCCAGGGACCTTGATCACAACAGGAGAACAACAAGGCTTAGCAGATAGCAGGAAAAGAGAGGGGGGTGGGCTGAGAAACAAAGAAAGACCTCCCCCCATTTCACCCACACTACAGGCAGTCCTCGACATACGACGACAATGATGTACGGTGTCTGTGTCTGTACATCTATTGGGACAATTTCTGACCTAATTAATGACTGTCACATATGACTTCATTTGAGGCTGTAAGGAAAAGGGGTGAATGGCCCAGAGAGATTCCTCTTTTGTCTTCAAGGATGCAGCCTCATGAAGGACCCCAATGGCCATCGCCCCAAGGCCTAGCTAGCCTTGAAGCTAAGGAGGCCACCACCACAATGTTCTGTACCAATAAAGGAAAATATTTGTAGCTCAGGGTGGAAATGAGGAGTCCTTGGTGCTCTCTGAGCTTGGTTGTTTTCTTGTAGACGTTTCATTACCAAACTAGGTAACATCATCAATGCTAACACTAATCAGCTAGTACTAGCACTGATGATGTTACCTAGCTGGGTAATGAAA
>NW_015390414.1:34023-41123 GCF_001527695.2 Protobothrops mucrosquamatus | reverse complement strand
CAGAAGCAGACTGAAGCTTTTTGACTTGAAATGGCGAGCCTAAGGAGCGAGCTGTTCTGCTGGGCCTGGGTTAGGCAGATCCTGCTAAGGGAGATCTCCACACATCCTCATACTATCCAAAAGGAAAGAAGGAGAAGAAAGAAAGAAAGAAAGAAAGAAAGAAGGAAGGAAGGAGGATGGGTGGAGGCAGAACAGAAGAAGGAAGGAAGGAAGGAGGATGGGTGGAGGAAGAACAGAGAAGAAGGAAGGAAGGAAGGAAGGAAGGAAGGAAGGAAGGAAGGAAGATGGGTGGAGGCAGAACAGAGAAGAAGGAAGAAAGGAAGGAAGGAAGACGGGTGGAGGCAGAACAGAGAAGAAGGAAGGAAGGAAGGAAGGAAGGAAAGAAAGAAAGAAAGAAAGAAGGAAGGAAGGAAGGAAGGAAGGAAGGAAGGAAGGAAGGAAGAAGGATGGGTGGAGGCAGAACAGAAGAAGGAAGGAAGGAAGGAAGATGGGTGGAAGCAGAACAGAGAAGAAGGAAGGAAGGAAGGAGGATGGGTGGAGGCAGAACAGAGAAGAAGGGAGGGAGGGAGGGAGGGAGGGAAGGGAAGGGAAGGGAAGGGAAGGGAAGGAAAATACAATTTTCTTTCTGCTTTACAAGCTCCAGTTTCCTGCTGAAGTTAAATGTGAAATCACACTCTTATTTGCTTCATTCCTCCCTGTCTGGGCCAACCGAAGGGAAGTTCCCTGTCTGTTGGAATCTTACAGGACTTGTTAGGATAGAGAAAGTTTGAGATTTGGAGAAGAGCTGAAAGAGAGTTCCTTCCAATGGGTACACAGAACAGCGACCTAGGAGAAGTTTCAGATACATCATGGCTAAACTCAAAACAAATTGACTTGGCTCTCCAGCATGGTTTGATATTATGGGTACGGAGAACTGATTTTTTTTATTGGCATATCCTTCTCCTTTGGAAATTACTGCATTGTGGACTGTAGTGTCAGAATCAGGCAGGTACTCACAGAGTCCTCTTAATCAAGATTTATGATGGTGAATGAATAATGGTACAAGAATTCTAGCAAGGCAGCTTATTTTCAATTCAGAACCAATCTACTTAAGGTGGACAGTTTCTGAAGTCTCTTTCTCCCAGTTTTAAGTTATATCAATGGGTTCTTCTTTTTGGGAGATCTGTAGCTGGTGGTTTATTTAAAGGTATCAGGAATCTATCCGTCAGAGAACCAGTTCTTAATAACAACAACAACAACAACAACATTGGAAGGGACCTTGGAAGTCATCTAGTCCAACCCCCTGCTCAGGCAGGGAATAACAACAACAACAACAACAACAACATTGGAAGGGACCTTTGAGGTCATCTAGTCCCACTCCCTGCTCAGGCAGGGAACCCTATACCATTTCAGACAAATGGCTGTCCAGTCTCTTCTTAAAAACCTCCAGTGTTGGAGCATTCACAGCTTCTGGAGGCAGGTTGTTCCACTGGTTAATTGTTCTAACTGTCAGAACATTTCTCCTTAGTTCTAAGTTGCTTCTCTCTTTGGTTAGTTTCCATCCGTTGCTTCTTGTCCTGCCTTCTGGCGCTTTGGAGAGTAGCTTGACTCCCTCTTCTTTGGGGCAACCCCTAAGATATTGGAAGACTGCTATTATGTCCCCCCTCATCCTTCTCTTCATTAAACCAGACATACCCAGTTCCAGCAACCGTTCCTTATAAGTTTTAGCCTCCAGCCCCCTAATCATCTTTGTTGCTCTTCTCTGTACTCTTTCTTTGCATGCCATTTTCTCCCAACCCATGGGGGATCATCTCATGCCGGGCTATTTTTGCACCCAGAGCACATTCTGCCTCCTGCCGGAAGCTAAATGAGTAGCAGAATTTGGCCACCACTTCAGAAAGTCTACGTTGATCCCAATACGTGATGTTGGTGTGGTTGACCCACGCCTGGTGGAGGGTGATGATTTGAATCAAAACTTACCACCTTGCTATTTAATGAAGCCAAGAGGACAGAACCGGAAGCGACCTCAGGCTTTGAAATCAATGCGGCTCGGCTTAAACTGGTTTACTTTTTGCTAAGGGCGGTCTGTGCTCCCACTCGCACTGAAGGCTGGAGCTGTTTAAAAAAAGAAAGAAAGAAAGAAATAGGCAGCTCCTAATGTCTTGCCGTCCGCAGCGAGGGAAAAGCAAGGGTGGTATTTCATTTTCATTGATCAGAAGACCCAGTCAGCAGCTTCGGCCCCACACGGGATTGCAATACCGTGATTGCCCATGGCTGCTGAAGGGTTTCGTTATCTATGTGCTCCAGAAAGAAATTAACAGCAACAGGTGGTATGATTTAATAACTCCTGTGTAATAACATCTGTCAAAAAGGGGTTGAGCATATTTGGCCAGAGTTGTGAAGTACTGCTTTAATACTGCTTTGCAGTTGGCAAAAGCAGCCAGGATTTCCAGCTCTTGAGTTTCGGAGAGAACATTATTTTGTTTGCTGGAGCAAGAACGGCAGAACAGCTGTCCAGATGTGTAGAAGTTCATCTTTTTAAATTACTGGCAGAGCTGGAAGAGACGGAAAGACGTCGGAGAGCTCTAAGTGAAAAAGCTGGCTAAAATTTGGCTCCCCCACCCATCTTCTTGTGCCTTTGTGAAATGGTTGTCTTCAAAATCTTTCTTTGAAGACAATGGGGAGATGGAGGAGGCAGAATAACAGAACAGAATAACAGAGTTGGAAGGGATCTTGGAGGTCATCTAGTCCAACCCCCTGCTCAAGCAGGAGGCCCTATCCCATTTCAGACAAATGGCTGTCCAGTCTCTTCTTAAAAACTTCCAGTGAAGGACTACCCGCGACTTCTGGTGGCAAGCCGTTCCACTGGTTAATTGTTCTCACTGTCAGGAAATTTCTCCTTTGTTCCAGGTTGCTTCTCTCCTGGATTAGTTTAGCATGGATTTTCATCTTGGATTCATTGCCTATCATGGCAAGCCACGTTTTGGTGTAACTAAGATTTGCTCAAGCCCTAATGTCTGGTTCACCGATGATAAGCCATAAATCATAGCTATCAAACTGCAAAAGCTGGATTCACACACAGCATTAAATTCAAACCAGGCAAACTCCTGGATAGCTTTGGAGGAATTTGGACTCGCTGTCTTCCAGTGCATGCCAACTCTGAGTTTTAATCATGCTGGAATATCTACCTTTATTGTAACGAAAATTCATGACTTGTTTGCTCCTGAATGGAATTGCCCAAGCTGTGATCCAACAGATGTCCACAGGATGGTCAAAGCCAGATCATTTCTGCCCAGAGACATTTTTCAAATGATTGTGACAAATGTGATCCTTTGTGGGTTTTTCTCCCTCGGCTACAAAGTGAACATTTCTGCTTTAGTTATTTCTTCTTATTTTTCTGAAATAGTTTTAAATCGATCCATTCTGCACTCATATGGCCCATTCTTCCACTGAAGCATGAAGAGCTGATATTTTCTCAGTCCTTCTCAACTCCACCGTGCCTTTTATTTGCTCCCCTCCAGTTTTTATTTTGCTTTTTTTTATGTTGTTATTGTTTGGATTAATCTTCTGTTTATGAGCTAGTAGAGCTATCTTATCTGAATGCAAACATCTGATCAGCCACTGGAGGGCAGAGAAAGACGTTCTAGAAAACTCTGACTTTGCTGCCCTCTAGTGGTCTCTCATAATTTTGTACTCTTTATATAATAGCCCTAGCTAGGCAATTTGATGGATTAATCCAGTGGTGGCGAACCTATGGCACGGGTGCCAGAGGCGGCACTCAGAGCCCTCTCTGTGGGCACGCGCGTCGTCGCCCCAGTCCTAGGCCTTCAGCTGGGTTTTATAAAACCTTTTCGCTTTAGGTCTCTGCTGCCATGTGCAAGAAAAAAAAAAAAAAGGTTCAATCAGTCAATTTCAACTTCTCGCGGAAAAAAAAAAGTTCTTGCAAAGTTGGAATTGATTGATTGAACTTTTTAGTCCCACCCAGTCTTCCGTTATCACTGCAGCCATGCCCACCCAAATGGCCACACCCACCCAATTGGCCACACCCAGCCAATGGACCACACCCACCCGGCACTCGACGATGCATAAGTGGGTTTTGGGTTGCAGTTTGGGGACTCAGTCTCTAAAAGGTTCGCCATCACTGGATTAATCCATCTTTTATCGCCTACAAATATTTCTTTTACAAACAAAATGTTTCTGTTTGCACTGTCAGAGTTGTTGAGTTAATGTGTCCATTGCTTGAATTGCAGTGTGCAGTATAGCAGGCACACCAAGCTTGTGGAAAAATCTTACGATTTGTGTGAAGGCATATCAAAGCGTACATGAACCAGGATATTGAGTTCAACGGAGCCCAGTTCCACATAGATGGCTGGAATACTGCAGGCATAAAAAGTCAGTCTGAGGGGAGGGGGTTGTGTGCTTTTGGGATCTGTGGCTCCCTTGACAGTTGGTCAAGAAAACACATACAGTTACATTGCTAAGTGAGAAATTGAGTTTTGCCCCATTTTACTTTTCTTGCCATATTAAACGAATCACGAAAGTTGTTAAATTAGTAACACGGTTGTTAAGTGAAACTGGCTTCCCTCGTTGACTCAGCTTGTCAGAAGCTTGTGATCACATGACTCTGGGAAACCTGCGACCGTCATAAGTGTGAGTCAGCTGCCAAGTGTCCGAATGTAAATCATGTGTCCGTGGAGATGGGGCAAGGGCCGTAAGTGTGAAAAATGGTCATAAGTCCCTTTTTTCAGTGCTGTCGTAACTTTGAACGGTCACTAAACAAACTCTTGTAAGTCGAGGACTACTTGTATTCATTTTGTTTTGCTCATTTGCCAATTCTAGGAGGGTAAAAGTCCTCCCTTTTAAAGAGAAACCTGGCAGGTGTCACTAAACGAGTCAGCTTGGTGCCTTTAGAACTACAGTAGTGGCCAAAATTGTGGAAGCCTTTTGGGAAAAATGTATTTTTTGAGGTTTGATGGCTAATAACACCACTTTTTTGGGGAGTAGTACCATAAAATTGTATATCAATGGAAAGATAATTTAATCAAGAATGTAATGCAACATAGTTTGTTCAATTATCTGTACTGTATTCTATGAAAAGTTATAGCCAAATAACCAGAAAAAGGAAGCACAACTTGCTTAGGTTGATATCAGGTCGCTTTCCTTCATCTGATTGTAGCCAATGAGCATGAGTGTTTAGAGCAGACATGTCAAACTCGTGACATCACGTGATGCCGTTTGACATCACATGACATCACGTGACGTATCGGAGCTTTTTCTCCATCGCCGGCAATGGAGAGGGCACGGTTTCCTGGTGTCACGTCCGGCCCGCGGGCCGGCAGTTTGACACCCCTGGTTTAGAGAGTCAGTCAGGTGTCATCTTGTTTTGGCAATGGGCCAATCAGATCACGGTAGGATCCAGTTATTGATGTCCTGTATTGAAGCTGAGAGGAGGACATTTGTCGTTGTGTTATGTGATCGTTATCAAGTTGGCTGGCTTTTTTGGTGTTCTTTCATTTAGCGAGCATGTAAGACGTAATAAAATTAAAGTCATGGTGCAAAGAGTTGACTGGTTGCCCAGAAAGTGATGTAAAATAGTATTATTAAGTGAACAAGGCTACAGTTATAAAGAAATTAGATGGAAAATGGATGGAAACTTAACCAAAGGTGGCATTTCTACTGTACACTTTCCCCCAAAAGGTTTCCACAGTTTTGGCCACTACTGTATATTCCTTCTCTGGTAGCAGGAGATGGGATGGACAGGGGTGGTGAAGATGGTAACAGCCTGGCACATTTGCTGCCTCAGACAAGGTAAATGGAGTGAGGCCGTCAGAAACGCTGGCGGCGTGAATCTATTTTACAGCGAGCAGTTGCAGAGATGATCATTTAGTACACATTATCTGCATGCCTGGATGTTCCACCTTTGGAACATCTCTGCCGAAACAGCGGGAGTTCTGCTTCAGTGCCATGGACAGGCTGGCATTTCTGATGGGGAAAGAAGAGGCCACAAAAACAGCGGGAAGCCATCTTGACTTCTCATCTCTCAAGCTGCCCAGAAGGCATCACTCGGGGAGACAAAGCAGACTTGACCAAAAAAGGGCTTTTTTTTTAATCTTGGGAAATACGTTAACATGAACTTTCTGATTAACGGACTGCACGAGGGCCAATAAAACGGTTGAGTTGTCCAGATCAGGAGGAAATATAACAGAATCATGGAGTTGGAAGGGAGCTCGGAGGTCTTCTAGTCCAACCCCCTGCTCAAGCAGGAGACCTTAGACCAGGGGTAGGCAACCTTGGCTCTTTTATGACTCGTGGACTTCAACTCCCAGAATTCCTGAGCCAGCCATGCTGAGGGGACAGGGAGAGGTTTCCATGCTGAGCCATACTGGCTCAGGAATTCTGGGAGTCCAAGTCCACCAGTCATAAAAGTCATAAAAGTTCAAGTCCACCACTCATCTTCTGCAGTCACGACATAAGCCTAAGACTGAAAATCAGGCTTGTCAGATGCTATATTTTTTCTATCCTGCTCTATGGAGTAGAGCAGGCATGTCAAACTCGCAACATCACGTGATGTCGCGCGACATATCGGAGCTTTTTCGCCATTACCGGCAATGGGATGGGCGCGGCTCCGGTATGATGAAACCGGCCCGCGGGTTCGGCAGTTTGACACCCCTGGAGTAGAAAGTTGGTCTCTGACAGAAGGCCACCTGAAGAGACTAGAAGCATTTGAAATGTGGATTTACAGGCGGCTGTTACGCAGAAGCTGGGTTGACAAGATCAGAAATGAGGAGGGGATAAGCCGCCTGGAAAAGCCAAGAGAAATCATCAAAACAATTAAAAAACGAAAGCTAGAATATTTCGGACATGTGATGCGACACCCAGAAAAACACAGCATACTCCATTTAATCCTCCAGGGAAAGATTGAAGGCAAACGAGGTCCAGGCAGAAGAAGAACATCGTGGCTCCAAAATCTAAGGGACTGGTTTGGACAAAACTCAGCAGCACTTTTTCGTGCGGCTGCTGATAAAAACATGATCGCCAACATGATCGCCAATGTCCGATAATGGATATGGAAGAAGAAGAAGAAGGAGGAGGAGGAGGAGGAGGAGGAGGAGGAGGAGGAG
>NW_015390414.1:14361-33923 GCF_001527695.2 Protobothrops mucrosquamatus | reverse complement strand
TCCAGTTGCCTCTTGAAAAAGCGCTTTTGGGACTCCAATGTTGGCACACCCACAACTTCTGAAGGCAAGCCGTTCCACTGGTTAATTGTTTTCACTATCAGGAAGTTCCTCCTTAATTTCAGGTTGCTTCTCTCCTTGATTAGTTTCCATTCATTGTTTCTTGTCTTGCCTTCAGGCGCTTTGGAGAATAGGCTGACCCCCTCTTTTCTGTGCCAGCCCCTCAAATATGGGAAGACTGCTACCCCATCACCCCTAGTCCTTCTCTTTGTTAGACACTAGTCATACCCAGTTCCTGCAACCATTCATCGTATGTTTTGGCCTCCATATAGAAGTGGTGGCTTGTCTTTCAAATGAATAAAGTTTGGAGTGGGTCAAACTTTTCCAGGAGAATCAGATTCACCGGTTAGGGAGACCTTCTGAATCCATCTTCAGAACGACGGATCCTTTCATCTGCCTCAATTTCTCCGCTCTCCTGTGCCGATGCTTTCTTAGAAAGTGTGGTCTGGCATCTCTTGAATATCTTTTTGGCATCTGAGATTGGATCTCAAAAACATTCACAGCGTTCTTGACCTTATGTTGTACTGTGTTTTAGTTGCGCTGTTTTACCCTTGGAATAATTTCAAGAAGATACATTATTTGGTACTGGGTTTAATTTGTCTTTTTGCTTTCCTCCCTGTTCTGTCGGGGTATTTTTAGGGCCGTTTCGTTGTCTGGAAAAGGAGGATAAGACTGCCTACTGGAAATAAACTGTTTCCAAAAGCAGCCAATTTGTAGGAAAGCACTGCTTGAAGATTGGGTTGGCAGGTGTTTTCCAGATGCCTGTAACTATACGGGTCAGTCTGAGAAGGCACAACGACGTTAATGACTTTGTAAAGGGTTATGGATCATTTTTAAGAGTCACAAATGCAAGCGAACTGTTGTCACGATTGCCAAAAAAACAAATGAACAGACAAACAAAAAAATCTAGCCCCTAAATCAGGAGTAGGCAACCTTGGCTCTTTTATGACTCGTGGACTTCAACTCCCAGAATTCCTGAGCCAGCATGGCTCAGATTGGAAACCTCTCCCTTTCCCCTCAGCATGGCTGGCTCAGGAATTCTTGGAGTTGAAGTCCACGAGTCATAAAAGAGCCAAGGTTGCCTACCCCTGCCCTAAACCCAACCATACTATGTAAGAAATTGTAAGCTGTCTAGCATGTTGTTAAGAGTACAGAGAAGAGCAACAAAGATGATTAGGGGACTGGAGGCTAAAGCATATAAGGAAAGGCTGCTGGAATTGGGTATGTCTAGTTTAACAAAGAGAAGGACGAGGGGGGACATGATAGCAGTCTTCCAATATCTCAGGGGCTGCCACAAAGAAGAGGGAGTCAAGCTATTCTCCAAAGCGCCTGAAGGCAGGACAAGAAGCAACGGGTGAAAACTCATCAAGGAGAGAAGCAACCTAGAACTAAGGAGAAATGTTCTGACAGTGAGAACAATTAACCAGTGGAACAACCTGCCTCCAGAAGCGGTGAATGCTCCAACACTGGAAGTTTTCAAGAAGAGACAGGACAGCCATTTGTCCGAAATGGTATAGAGTTTCCTGCCTGAGCAGGGGGTTGGACTAGATGACCTCCAAGGTCCCTTCCAACTTTTTATTATTATTATTATTATTATTATTATTATTATTATTATTATTATTATTATTATTATTATTATTATTATTATTATTATTATTATTATTATTATTATTATAATTATTATTATTATTATTATTAAATCCTAACTTGGAAATATATTTAAAATACTAATTTTAAAAAACGGAATAGATTGTAATGGGTGATAACCTCCACAAGTAGTCCTTATTCTCTTTAGTGAATGAAATTGTGACTGACCCTGAAGAAGATACTTAGGATATGTCCCAGATTTGAGGTTCTGACAACCCCTTGTGGGCACATGACCACATTTTGGGCACCCAGCAACTTCTCCAATGAATTCGCACGGATAATATGGCCCAGATAAATCAGGCGTAGTCTTATGATTTTAGCTTCCAGTGATGTAGAACAGAAAATAACAGAGATGGAAGGGACCTTGGAGGTCTTCTAGTCCAACCCCCTGCTCAAGCAGGAGACCCTACACCAGGGGTCTTCAAACTTGGCCCTTTTATGACTTGTAGACTTCAACTCCCAGAATTCCTCAGCCAGACACGCTGGCTGAGGAATTCTGGGAGTTGAAGTCCACAAGTCATAAAAGGGCCAGGTTTGAAGACCCCTGCTCTACACCATTTCAGACAAATGGCTGTCCAATCTCTTCTTAACTCTCCCCCCTCCCCTCCACTGTTGGAGCACCCACAGCTTCTGGAGGCAAGTCATTCGACTGGTTAATTGTAACTGTCAGAAATTTCTCCTTAATTCAAGGTTTGGTCAAAGAATAAACAACATTTTTTTTTACTGCAAATCTTATACCGTATGGACTTTTTGCTGAAAGAAGAAGAAGAAATGAATGGAATAATAATAATAATAATAATAATAATAATAATAATAATAATAATAATAATAATAATAATAATAAAGTTGGAAGGGACCTTTGAGGTCATCTAGTCCCACTCCCTGCTCAGGCAGGAGCCCTACACCATTTCAGACAAACGGCTGTCCAGTCTCTTCTTAAAAACTTCCAGTGTTGGAGCATTCACAGCTTCTGGAGGCAGGTCGTTCCACTGGTTAATTGTTCTCACTGTCAGGAAGTTTCTCCTTAGTTCTAGGTTGCTTCTCTCCTTGATCAGTTTCCACCCATTGCTTCTCGTCCTGCCTTCAGGCGCCTTGGAGAATAGCTTGACTCCCTCTTCTTTGGGGCAGCCCCTGAGATATTGGAACACTGCTATCATGTCCCCCCTCATCCTTCTCTTCGTTAAACTAGACATACCCAATTCCAGCAACCGTTCCTTATATGTTTTAGCCTCCAGTCCCCTGATCATCTTTGTTGCTCTTCTTGTCCTGCTTTCAGGTGCTTTGGAGAATAGCTTGACTCCCTCTTCTGTAGGGCAGCCCCTGAGATAGTAGAACCCTGCTATCACATCACCCCAATGTGCCGTTGTTAAGTGAATCATGATTTTGCACGATTCGCTTAACAACTGTGGTGATTCGCTAAGCAATCCTGGCCAAAAAAAGGTCATAAAATTGGGCATGCCTCTTAACAACTACCTTGCTTAGCAATGGAAAACCTGGTTCCAACTGTGGTCAGAAAATGAGGAGCTCCTGTATACTGAAGTCTGGATATCTTTCCTGACTTTCCAAACTTGTGTTTCCTGTGAACATTTCTTTCCTGTGACTGTTAATGTTCTCACTGGAGGCTGCTGTATCTTCAAGAGGAGTTGTAATCTTGCTTGCCTGAGCACTGGGGACCACACAGACAGAGATATGTCCTCGTTAACTTGGCTGTTTTTCTTCCTTTCTGTAGAGGTTTTCGGCTGCAGGAACCTTTGTGGGAAGTCATTAAAGAGTCTTCTGGCAAGAATTGTTGTGTGTCGTGAGTTGTGCCCTAGTCACAGGGCTGCCCCTCTCAGATAATCACTGGATGTGTGTGTCCTCCTGTCACACACGACAACCCCCCTCCACTGCCAAGTGGAATTGAAGGCCTGCTCCTCTCCCAGGTTAGAAAACATAACTCCATCCAGCGTGTTGCTAAATATTTAAAGCATTAATAGGCTGCCTTATTTCATGGCAACTCAGCACCATCAAAGTACAAGTCAATTATAATAAATACGTACGAAGCTAACAAGGAATGTCAGGGTTTGAAAGATTGAAGAGGTTGGGGAGAAATGGTTTAAAGGTGAATTTAAAACAGGAAATCTTTGCCTCCTGCACCAAAAAGCTGCAGACTTCAACAGACAGTTAGTCCTTGTCTTACAAGCATTCATTTAGTGACTATTTAAAGCAGTGATGGCAAACCTTTTAGAGACCGAGTGCCCAAACTGCAACCCAAAAACCCACTTATGTATCGACGGGTGCCGGGTGGGTGTGGCCCACTCGGCGGGTGCAGCTACAGTGGGCTTGGCAGACTGGGTGGGCGTGGCCACTGGATGGGTATGGCTGCAGTAGTCATGGCAGATTGGGTGGGCAGGGCCGGGGTGGGCGTGGCCACCTTGATGTTGCTTATGGGGAGGGACACCTGTGGGAGCCGGGCAGGGTTGGGGGAGATCCAGGGGGTATCTGGCGGGTGGGATGGTGGGCTCCCCAATGGCGGCTCCAGGCTGGCTGGCCTTAGGCCAGTGATGGCGAACTTTTAGAGACCACGTGTGCTGGGGCGATGGCGCGTGCCCACAGAGAGGACTCCGCGTGCCGCCTGTGGCACGCATGCCATAGGTTCGCCACCACTGATTTAAAGCAACCACGGTGTTGAAATCAGCATCTTACAGCTGGTCCTTGACTGTCACAGCATCCCCACAGTCACGTCACCACAATTTGGGTGCATGGCTGGGAATTTGGGAGTTGAAATCCACATGTCTTAAAGTTGCCAAGATTGAGAAACACTGCTCCGGAGATACCTTAAGCCAGCCTCTCCTCCAAGGAGTAGTTGAAAGTGGAATGGGATGTTTAGGCACCAACCATCAGCTGCACCCATGTTGCTCCCAGCTGCCCACCTCAGCCGATTCATAGCGACTTTTCCTTTTTTGGGGGGAATGCGGAAAAAAACAACAAAACAAAACCTGTTGGTTGTACGTGTTTCTGCTGCGGTTTGTATGCAAGTGATGTTTTCACTGAAGATAAACACCACAATCTATGATTCCTTTCCAGTGTTTGATTCTTATTCTGCCTTGAGATTACAGGTAGTCCTCGGCTTACAACCGTTGGTTTACTGAATGTTCGAAGTCACGACGGCTATGAAAAAAGTGACTTAGGACCATTTTTCACACTTACGACCCTTGCAGCATCCCCAAGGTCAGGGGTAGGCAACCTTGGCTCTTTGATGACTCGTGGACTTCAACTCCCAGAATTCCTGAGCCAGCGTGGCTCAGCTTGGAAACCTCTCCCCTTCCCCTCAGCATGGCTGGCTCAGGAATTCTGGGAGTTGAAGTCCACAAGTCATAAAAGAGCCAAGGTTGCCTGCTCCTGCCCAAGGTCATGTGATCAAAATGCAGATGCTTGGCAACTGACTCGTACTTAGGACCGTGGCTGTGTCCCAAGGTCATGTGATCCCCTTTTGTGACTTTCTGACAAGCAAAGGGGAAGCCAGATTTGCTTAGCAACTTAACATCTGCAGGGATTCCCTTAACAACTGTGGCAGGAAAGGTGGTAAAATGGGGCAAAATTCACTTCACGAGTGTCTCGCTTAGCAACAGAAGATTGTGGTCATAAGCCGAGGACTACCTGTACTTTGGAGGAGAATATTCAGTTCAGGGTCTCGCCTGCCATCAGCACCACCAGCCAACAGGGGACATTTTGGCTTTAAGCCTTTTTGAACAAGGACACCGGTTCTCCATCAGGAGAGGACTTCCGATGTGACTTTCACCTTTCCTGAAACGGGATTTCCAAACTCCAGTTGTGGGGCACTCAGGTGAAATGGATTCCTTCCATTCTCTTTTCTTACTGGCAATATACCTTTTTTTCCCCCCTTCCCCCCTGTAACTATTAACTCAGCAGAATCCATTTAGATCTTGATGACTATCTCAGAGTTCCTATAACCATGGACCATGATTAACACTCCAACACCAGGGCACCATTCAGTTCGTGGTTTGTATGCCTCTGGCTGCGAAGCCCACTGTTAGATGCGGAGACATCTGTTAGCTTTAATTTCACTCCAGTCCTAGGCTGCTAGTGCATTCATGTCAGTTTTTGACAATTAGATAACAGGTTGCAAACACAGTGAATACAACAGGGATAGAAAATCTTCCTCATTCACCTTGGGGAGGACTGGAAGAATTTATCAGAAGCTTCAGGATAGCAGCTTTTAAAAGAGAAGTTCCTGACCTGCACAGTTTTAGAAATAAATAATAATAATAATCGGTTGAAAATCTTTATCTGCTCAAGTGCTTCTCAACTAGGGCAGTTTAAGAGGGGTGGACTTCAACTCCCAGAATTCCTTAGCCAACATGGAAGAGTCACAGCCTAGAATTTCTTAGCCAACATGGGAGAGGATTCCTTAGCCAACATGGAAGAGCCACAGCCTAGAATACAATTTCTAAGATTTATCAAATTCTCGATTAATATTTTTTTTCCCCTCTGGCACATAACAGGCCATGGATGCAACATGAATGGCTTTTTGCCTGCACTGTCTATATTTAGAATATGCCAATAACTCATCAGTTTCTTCTTTCAACTCCCAGACCTTAATTCATCTCCAGAGTCTAAGGTCCTCGGGGGTCTCCCCCCTTCCCCCCACTTTTCCATTAGATTTACCAGATAGACACCTGACCTACCAGAAGCAAAATTCTATTTGCAACCTGGCGATTTCTTTTCTTTACAAGATTCAGTCTTTTTACAAGATTCATTTTTTAAAAGATTCAGTCTTTTTCTTTTTCACTTGCCCAATTCAGTCCTCTAAAGCAGGGGTCTCCAACTGTTGGTAGAAATTCTAGCCCTCTGAATAACACCAAACAGCAAGTTCAAATTAAACAGAGATTTATTGGATACAACGGTTTGCAAAGTGTGGTGGACTCCAAATAAATGTTTGAGCCACACCTAGTCACAGCAAAAACACACATTATATACATTCTATCCCGACGCCTTGGTCCCTCCTCTGAGGTTACAATCTTATCAGAGCCGCCTAAACAAAATACATTATCCCTGCCCCCTTACTATTTTGCTTTACCTATTCCCTTATATGTACTTTATCATGAAATCCTACAGCTCAGTGTGGAAATCCTATAGCCTACGTGCAGAACTCTTCCAAGGTACGTGTACATGTAGAAATTGTGTAGAAATCTTGCAGTCTACGTGTAGAAATTTTGTGTAGAAATCTTATTGTCTGCGTGTAGAAATTTTACAGAGTACGTGTCACTTAACTTTACTTTTTATTCTAAAATTTTATTCCTAACACAACCTTGGCAACTTTATGACTTGTGGACTTCAACTCCCAGAATTCCTCAGTCCTCTAAACCAGAGGTTGATTGAGGAATTCTGGGAGTTGAAGTCCCCAAGTCGTAAACTTGACAAGATTGGAGACCCCTGTTCTAAACTTGATTGGCAGAGAGAAAGAAGCGCAGATCTGGGTGGCTTTAAAGACGGCCACAATTTCCAAAGTGACCAAAAGCTCTGTCCCTTTTCGTGCTTTAGGGTGTTTTTTTTTGTTTTGATAATTGTTTTATTGTTTTATTTTTGTTTTATTTTTCTCCTTTCAGACAGAGGCATGTCATTCCACCCCTCACCCTCCTTTGCCTCAAAACGGCTTGAGTTTTTGTCATGTTGTTTTTTAAAAAGTTTTTCTTCGAGGTTCTGTGACCATTTGGCAGTTAGAAAATGGAACTTAAAATTCTTTTGACGTTGCATCACAGCCCTGCCTGTCATTTACAAAAGGCTCTATCCATAAAGCGCCACTTCAGATGGAGGGTTGGGGTGACATTAACTGTTAATTAAAAGAATAGAGCACATCTGATTTTGGGGGCAGAACCCACCAAATAGTACTCAACTGCCTATGTAGGCCCCAGGCTGCATTGATTTTAAATTGAAGTAATTTTAAATAAAGTATTTCAATCGCCGAGGAAAAAAAAAGGCCAATTTAAATAATTGATTTCAATCACATTTCCAGCTTCCTAATTCATTTGTTTACTGAGCAAGCAGGCAGATTAATTGACCGTTGTCACGCTTGAAACATATATGTCTGAAACTCAGTGGGGTCTTTGTGCTACTCATATGCAGGATATCTCCCCCCCCCAGTTCTAGCTATGTAGCAACCATGCTTTTTGCATGATGAAGCTCAAATTTGCTCAAGAAAGTGGCTATGAAACAAAAGACCTTGCTTTGCCTGGATGTATCTACACCTGTAAACTAGGTCAGTGTCCCTCAACCTTGTCAAGTTTAAGATGGGCAGACTTCAACTCCCAGAATCCTCCAACCGGCGCAAAGAATTCTGGGAGTTGAAGTCCACCCATCCTTTTTAACTTGCCAAGGTTGAGAAACAGTGAACTAGGTAATCTCAGAAGCTAACTGCAGAAAAATTATTGTATTGCCTATGTATGCACAATGATGGAAGAGTAATGATATTTCCACCAAGGGGGAATGGTTTTGAAAATGTCAGAATCTGCAGAAATGGTAAAATTGACCTGTTTGCTCAAAGAATAAACAACATTTTTTTTTACTGCAAATCTTATACCGTATGGGCTTTTTGCTGAAAGAAGAAGAAAAAATGAATGGAATAATAATAATAGTAGTAGTAGTAGTAGTAGTAGTAGTAGTAGTAATAATAATAATAATAATAATAATAATAATAATAATAATAATAATAATAATAAAGTTGGAAGGGACATTGGAGGTCATCTAGTCCAACCCCCTGCTCAGGCAGGAAACCCTGTACCATTTCAGACAAATGGCTGTCCAGTCTCTTCTTAAAAAAATTCCAGTGTTGGCGCATTCACCGCTTCTGGAGGCAGGTTGTTCCACTGGTTAATTGTTCTAACTGTCAGGAAGTTTCTCCTTGGTTCTAGGTTGCTTCTCTCCTTGAGAAGCATTTATGGATTTGAAGACGACCAAAGAGGCGGATTAAATGAGGGGGGTGATAGGATTTGCAAAACTAAAGTTTAATTATCTGCAGAAAAGAAGACTGGAAGTCATTCCTATATTTCTTAAATTCAGTTTCCTATGAAAATGCTTAATAAATATAAATAAATATTTATGCAAAGAGGTTTTGCCCCATTTCGTTGGTCCATTGCAGTTGTTAAGTTAGTAACACGGTTGTTAAGTGAATCTGGCTCCCCCATTGACTTTGCCTGTCAGAAGGTGATTACATGACGCTTGGAAACTGCAAACTGTCATAAATAGGAGTCAGTTGCCAGGCATCCGAATTTTGATCACGTGATCATGGGGATGCCGTAACGGTCATTAAGTCTGAAAAATGGCCATAAGTCCCTTTTTTCATTGCCGTTGTAACTTCGAAAGCTCACTAAATGAACTGTTGTTAAGTCGGTAGGACTACCTGTACGGTAGGTCAGAGGTCTCCAACTTTTGTTTTTGGTTTGGCAGCCTGGAAAGGGAGGCGGGCATTGTTATGCACACAAATGGGCTGTATGTGAGCACATGCGCACACGCAAACAGGCAGCGCGAGTACTGCAAATTGGGCGGTGCTAGCGCCGGCGGGATGCTTGGGGCGGTGCTAGCACAAGTGTGGGGGTGAGTGCATGCATACATGTGTGTGCAGTGGCCATCCCTTCATGCCAGGTGTCCAAGAGGCCACGGTGCACAGGTTGGGGACCCCTGCAGTAGGTAGCCAGTACTTAACCTGAGATTAAGGCCTTTGAGGCTTCCCCCCCTTCCCCGTTAGGGAAAAATAATTTCTAGAACAGGACTCTTCTCCTGTTTTGCAGCAAGTGAGCAATACGAAATTGCAAAGGCCTTTGCATTTTCCACGCAGCCAGATTAATTATTTAAAATAATCGCCCTTCTTTTAAAAGGCAATAGAAGATAATTAAAAGCCAGGCGGATTTGCAAAAAACCGTGACAGCCGAATTGCAGGCTCTAGAAATACCGCTTGTAGAAATACTTTCCAAGCTGCCATTCTCTAAAGAAGAAGATCTTTTCATCCAGCTGCTCCTTTGAAAATCCAGAGGTTAACCCCAGGTAGCTTTTAGATACCTTAGATCCCAATTTGGCCAGGTCCCAATTGAATAAATCTGATGTTCTTGGAGAGATGCAAACTCACACCTGTTGCTTCACACTGAGCTGACTTTCTGCAATTGGTGTCTGGAGCAATGATCCATATTCTATTCCCAACCGCTCCCAATTTGTGTGTTGAGGCAAAAAGGAGAACAATTAATGCGCCCGGAGGATTACATGGATGAAAGCTGGGGCAGGCAATCTTGTGTCCACCAGATGTTTTGGACTTTAAGCTCCCCTACATCCTGACCGTTGGCCAACAGCTGGGGAATTCTAGTCCCAGCGCATCTGGAAAGAGCCAAGTTGGGTCTATTATGCCTAAAGTTAAGGGGAGACTTATTTCAGAAACTGGGTGATAGTTGAGGAGCCAGTGTTAATATCCTTGTGAAAACAAAACAAAACCTGGATCTGTTTATTTTGTAGAATCAAAACATTTTTCCAGAATAAACAAAGTGAAACTCAACCTGCCTTGATTGCTGGACTTGCAAAACTAAGAAGCTTGTGAGTCACAGTATGAAAATGAAAGGTAAAATATGGTTAATTCACACACAGACAATGAGTGAGGATGCCCTGACTTGTAAAACAGGTTCTGACAATGCAACTAACTGAATGCAAACTATTTCTAGGTCTGCACTGTTCCCTAGCAGCTTGTCCAACAAGCCATGACTTGTTGGTTAGTCAGAACTCCTAAATGAGTGCTTCTCAACTTTAAGATGTACGGACTTCAACTTCCAGAATTCTAGGAGTTGAAGTCCATACATTTTAAAAGTTGCTAGGATTGTGAAACACTATCCTGGATATAAAAGCTTTAATAGAGAACAAGGGCCAGTCCTTCCTGGAAATTAGATTGATTGATTTTCCATCTCTCTCTCTCTCTCTCCCTCCCTCCCTCCCTCCCTCCCTCTCTCCCTCCCTCCCTCTCTCTCTCTCTCTCTCTCTCTCTCTCTCTCTCTCTCTCTCTCTCTCTCTCTCTCTCTCTCTCTCTCTCTCTCGTTCTTTCTCTCTCTCCCCCTCTCTCTCCTTTTCTGTTTTCACCTTGTTTATCCATGATTGGTGGCTTACATGGTTTTCCATCCCTGAATCAGAATAACAGAATAACATTCCCTTGCCGGTAGCCTCAAGATGACCCACAATCCTCTTCCTCTGACTTGGGACCCTGGGTACAAAGAGCAAAGACTCTTTGCTCCAAATGGCCACAGGTTGCCTTGTGCCTCCATACCTAAAGAAGATATAAATTGCACCTGCTTGTTCATAAGACAGAAAATCAAGGCAGTGTCAATGAGGGGAAACTGCAAAGCCAACCGGCCACCTTTCCTTTTGGAGGACCTGTTTGGACAGCTGAATCCCTGGTAGCCAAAGACAAGAATCTCAGTAATCGAGGGAACAGTTCCACGTAGCTGAGCCAGAAACAAATCAGCTCAGCTCTTGAACAGAGCTGGTGTCAAGACAGTCAGTTTCCAACTCATGATAAGTTGTGGCATGACAGTTCTGAGCAAGCAACTTATCTGGTGTATTTTTAATAAGCAAAGGGGCCAGGTGGTTATTAAAAGATGACTTGGGTTTGAACTCTGCTTTTCATCAGCCGTGAATTAATCTATAAATGGGAGAGATAATTACTGCCAGGGCAGGCTGGCCCATGAGACCAAGCCTGGGCAGATACTGCTTGAAGTGGCATTTGAAGGGAGGGCAAAAGTTGTCACCTTTTAACCCTTCTCATTCCAGACAGCTGCTCTGCAAACAACAGAGCCCACCTTTGGGGAATGTTATGTTTTGTAATGCTGGTTGCCATACATTTGTATGTTGGCTGCTTGCTTCCTGCAACGGAGGGCAGAGGGGAATGGCTGCAACTGCCAGACTCCAAAGAAATATCTCTGGCCCTGCAGTTAAAAGGATCATCCTGATGCTGTGGCACCCTCCATGTTTGACATTTTACTGTTTATTGTATGTCCAGGAGGGAGTTGATGGAGTATCTGGGTTGGTAAAGATTTTAGTGGATTTTAGCCTCCGCCGTATCAGTGGTGGTTTTAAAGCTCCTGTGATTTGTATGTGAACGGCCAGGTGTGTAATTTTACTTTATGCTGGGATTTTTTTTTATGCGCATATTGGATTGTTGTTGTGTTATGTTTTATCCGGTTTTGCTATTTACATGAGGCCCAAGGGAATCTGCTTTGTAAGGGGATTAATGAATCTAAGTGTATAAATAAAGGTAGGCAAATAAATTAGAACAGGGGTTCAAAAACCACGGCCCCTTTACGACCGGTGGACTTCAACTCCCAGAATTCCTGAGCCGTGTTCCTTGGCCTTCGTATCCAGTCCAATTGCTAGAAACCCTAGAATTTTTATTACTTCGATGCATTCTGAGGACACTCTTATTTGGATGGATAATGGATGGATGGAGTTTTTTTAAAAAAAACTCTTAATAGGTAGTCCTTGTCTTAGGACCGGTCACTTAACAACCTTTCACAGTTATGACGTATGACGGACTTCAAAAAAGCTACTTATGACTTGTCCTCGAAGATATGACTGCCACAGACCAAATTGTCACATGACTGTATTTCGGGTGCTTGGCAACTGGTTTACATTTACGACTGGTTGCAACGTCCTACCATCATATGACCATGATTTGTAACAGATTCTGGCAGAAAATGACAAAAAAAAAACACCAGTTGGATATGCTGGATTCATTTAACGACCACATGATCTTTTTTTAAAAAAAGAATATGGTGACTCGCTTTACGACCATCATAAAGACAGCTGTAAAATCAAGTCCGGTCCTCTGGTGCCTTGACTTACGACTGCAATGACTAAGAGCCAAAATTCCAGTCTCTGTTGCGGTCGTAAGGCAAGGACTAACCATATCATGTATTCTTATCAGAGTTTTACCTTTTCTTCCCTTCTTCCCTCTCCACTGAATGCAGAAATACAATCAAGAATTCAGATCCCGAGAGTAAAACCTGGAGAAAGTGGGTATGTTTGGTCTGGCAAAGTAGATATGTTGGTTTTGTTTTTCAAGCATTTCCCTGCATTTCCCTTGTGTGACTCAACAGCACACTCAAAGGGATTACACAAAATCCTATGAAAAATAGACAGACACCGTAGAGGACGTAAGAAGTTCTTCAGCTGGAAAATTGAAGTAGCAACAGCTCTCCACTGATAGAACATGGGAAAACTGCCGACATCCAGGTAATCCTCGTTTAGTGACTGAACGGTCATATAATGAACGTTAAAAAAATAGCTTTGTGACCAATGTCCACATTTATGAACTTTGCAGGTCAGTAAAGCAAAAGAAAAAACGAAGTTCAGATGGTAAGAACAGTTACGGTCTCACTTAGCAATTGCTTTGTTCAATGGAGATGCCTCTTTCTGCCTGTGTTGTTAAAGCATGGAGAAATAGTCCACACTTAGTGAGCACAATTAGAACTCAGTTCCTAAGCGCTTGTGGTTGGAAAATGTGGACAATCATGTGACAGGCTAATGACCTTACTTTCCCTGTGGTTGTTAACCGAATCACCGCGGTCACTAAGCAAACCATCCCATCAATCCATTTTGCAGCTATTAAGAGGGTTGGGTGAGCAGGCACAAGGGTGGCTTTTTTTCATACTTACAATATTGCAGCATCCCTGTGATCACATGATCCAAATCTGAATGCTTGACAACTGGTGTGTACTTAGGACAGTTGTGGTGTCCAGGAGTCATGTGATCACTTTTTGCGACTTTTTGGACAAGCAAAGTCAATGGGGAAGCCAGATTCACTTAATAACCGTGTTAGTAACTTAACTGCAGCGGCTCATTTAACAACTGTGACAAGAAAAATTGTACAAGGGGGCAAAATTCACTTAAGAACTGTCTTGCTTAGCAACAGAAATTTAGAATAGAATAGAATAGAATAGAATAGAATATAGCTGGAAGGGACCTTGGAGGTCTTCTAGTCCAGCCCCCTGCTCAAGCAGGAGAACCTATACCATCTCAGACAGGTGAATGTCCAGTCTCTTCTTAAAAATCTCCAGTGATGGAGCACCCACGATTTTTGGTGGCAAGCTGTTCCACTGGTTAATTGTCCTCACTGTTAGGAAGTTTCTCCTTAATTCCAGATTGCTTCTCTCTTTGGTCAATTTCCAACTATTGTTTCTTGTCTTGCCTTCTGGTGCTTTGTGAAATAAGTTGACCCCCCTCTTCTTTGTGGCAGCCCCTCAAATACTGGAACACTGCTATCATGTCTCCCCTATTTCTTCTTTTCTTTAAACTAGCCAAACCCAAGTCCCGCAGCCGTTCTTCGTATGTTTTAGCCTCCAGGCCTTGGATCATCTTAGTTGCTTTTCTCTGAATTTTTTCCAAACTCTCAACATCTTTTTTGTGATATGGTGACCAAAATTGGCTGAAGTATTCCAGGTATGGTCTTACTAGGGTTTTGTAAAGCGGTACTAATACCTTGCGTGATCTTGATTCTATGCCTCTGTTTATACAACCCAGGATTTTGTGGTGGTAAGTCGAGGGCCACCTGAGCAAGCATTAGAACCAACAATTCATCAGCCTGTTTGAATCCTATTTTCTTCTGGATCTGTCAATCTTACTTTTCCTTGCTGTTGTGCTAGACAACTGGCAGGGCAGAGGCCAAACTTGGCATATGTCACTATATGACCGAAACATCTCGATCTTTTAGCCTTTTCGCTTTCACTGCTGTTGTCTGTCAGGCTAGAAATTTCCCTCAAAACTCACTTCCCTCTTTCTGGAAAATCTGATTTTAGGGGAGCTCCAAGATTAAGAGGAAAACTGCTCCAGCTTTGTCTCCGTGTACTTGCAGAGAACGTACCTTACCTTTCCTGAGTTTCTCAGTTTTGCCATTAAGCGCCTCTTTAAATTAGAACGGCGAGGTGGGCCCGCCTGTAAATTTAATAAATATTTCCCTTAGGGGGTGGCACAATCCGGTGTCACTCTGGAACACCCGACGAGCCTCAGAGGGCCAGACGGGCGTTCCAGGACATCAGAAACAACATTTAAAAAAAATAAATTAAAAAAAATGAACAATTCTCCCGGTGTGTCTGATGATATGTTTTCCTTAAATGAAAACTGATGCGTTTTTCAAAGGCAGAGCGTATGAAAGCTGGCGAGGGTTGAAGGCTGGCACAGAGGAACAGACCCGTAAACAATCAAGCAGGAGATTACAGGAGAAGCTTCTGAGCTGTAGCTTTGAAAAGGTGATTTTCCTGAGCTGGTTCCAGCTGCTTCCGCTCTGCAGAGGAACCAGGCTTCTCAACAGCCTGATAGCGTAAAGACACCCTTTTTTTCAGAATTAAATTGAAGACAGAAGGCAGATTAAGTGGAAATGGACAGACTAGTTCAGTGATGGCAAACCTTTTAGAGACCGAGTGCCCAAACTGCAACCCAAAACCCACTTATTTATCGCAAAGTGCCAGGTCAGCATTGTGGTGCCCTTGGGGGGGGGGCAGGGAGGCGCATCTGAGTGTTGCCTCTGGCACGCAAAAACCAGGGGCACAAAAATGGGCCACCGTGCTGCAAGGCACAAAAACGGCCACCACCGCGCCGTGGGGTGCAGATACAAGGCGCTGCACCACGCAAGAACGGGGCAGGGCTAGTGAGTATCACGCAGGCACTAGCCCCGCCCCATTTGCAGTGTGTGCGTGCTCGTGGCCCTGTGCGCGCATGCATGCATGTAAAATGCTTCCCCCTCCCTTTTCTTCCAGTCCACCAATCAACAATGGTTGGTGACCTCTGCTCTACCACCTCTACTCAAGCTTGCTAGTTGGCCACTTCACCTCCTTTGTGTTGGGCGGGGCTCCTGCTCCGGGCGGTAGTGGCGGCCTGTTGCTGGCGGTGGTGGCGCACGTGCCATCAGAGAGGGCTCTGAGTGCCGCCTCTGGCACGCGTGCCATAGGTTCGCCACCACTGGACTAGTTACACGGTAGGCCCGTGGTTGACTTTCTAGACCTTTTAAGGAAGGCTGCGAAAGATCCATGCCTCATATCCTAGAGACCTGCTTCTTATCCATACGGTCCTTGACTTATGACGGGTTGCTTAGCAACCATTCGAAGTGAGGATGGCCCCCCAAAAGGTGTATACACCCCAGCTCTGAAGTTCCAAAGGCTGCACATACACACACACACACTCACTCACATGACTGCTTGGCACCTGCTCTGCATTTATGGCCCATTCGCAGTTTCCCATGGTCACCTGACTGCAATTTACAGGTAGTCCTCGACTTACGACCACAATTGACACCCAAAATTTATGTTGCCAAGCGAGAAATTGGTTAAGTGACTTTTGCCCCATTTTACGGCTTTTCTCGCCCCGTTTGTTAAGCGAATCGCCGCCGTTCTTAAATTAGTCACACGGTTGTTCAGCGAATCGGGCTCCCCCATTGATTTTGCTTGTCAGAAGGTTGCAAAAGGGGATCACGTGATCCCAAGACGCTGCGACCATCATAAGTGTGAGTTCGTTGCCGAATGTAAATCACGTGACCGTGGGGAGGCTGCAAGTGTGTGAAAAAAAGATCGCAAGTCCCCTTTTTTTCAGTGCCGTTGTAACTTCGGTCACTAAAGGACCTGTTATAAATCGAAAACTACTTGTATTATGTTTTTGCCCCAAACCAGCATTTACTCCGGGGTTTTGGGCAAAGCACCCAATAGCGAACAATTGGCTTAATGACTGTGGCATTATTGCTTAGTAACTGTTGTGTTTGCTTAATAACAACCGTAACAAAGGTTGTGAAATGGAGTTGATCACGTGGGGTGACCCGCTTTACGATCATCACAACTTAGGCCCTGAGTATGCAGGCTCCTATCCAGTCACAAGTCCAGGAGTACATCTAGTGAGACTCATCCTTCACAACTGTTCTCTGGGCAACGCACAGGAACGAATGTCTCCCAAAATGACAAGACTGTTCATGATAATGGAAGCATGATAATGGAAGCAAAGCGGGCTTGAGAACTTACCTGACACTGATCTGGCTTATGCTAAGCTATTGTTTGCTGATTAGGCTTTACTGAATAAACCCCATAACTGGGGTGGATTTGGACCACACACTCAATTACAGCACGTGATGGACAAGCCCTTGTGTCTAGCTTCACAAAATCTACTAAGCCCCAAACTGAACAATCCTGGGGGGTGGGGTGGGGGTGGCACTGAGAGATCTGAGGGGTGGGGGATTAGCCAGTAAATGCCCTCTGCTGAAAGTCGAAGTGAAGCTTTACTCAGTGAGATGTTCCTGGACATCTCTTCCGCAAAGACTGCTCCAATTGCCTTCCATGCGTGACCTTTAGTTATCTTCTGAGTATCCCAAAGATGCTTTTTCCACCAGGCAACTGGACTTCCTTGTTTTTCTTTGAAGAGGTTTCACTTCCCATCCAAGAAGCTTCTTCAGGTTCTGACGGAATCCTTCCGTTTCCCCACCATCCAGTCAGAGCTGAAGAAGCTTCTTGGATGAGAAGCGAAACGTCTTCAAAGACAAACAAAAAAGTCCAGTTGCCTGATGGAAAAAGCATCTTTGGGATAACGATGACCCGGATGACTGAGAAACCCCATAGATATCTTCTGAGTAGATATTTCAGGTAGGAGATTATGTTCTTCTCCAGCTATTTAGCTAGTCTGGCCCAATTTAATCTCTCCTCCTAACTCAAGCTTTCCCCTTTGCTGATCTACAAAGTGCCGCCTGTTCATCTTTACTTTTCTGCTCCATTGCCCAATTCAATGTGGTCGCTTCCCTGCCCTTTTTAGCCTCTCGCCTGGCTTGGTATAAGCACGCCTTCTTGTTAACCTGTCTCCCCTAATTTGCAAGCCTCTCTCAGGGGTGACCGTGATGGTCTCCTCCTTCACTGAAAGGCCACTTAAAAAAAATTGTCTTGCCAAAAAAAAAAAAAGGGAGAAGGGGTGACAGAACAATGGCCCGTGTTCCTCTTTCTCTCTGCTGAGGTAAAAGAGGTAAAAAAAGAGAGAAAGAATTGGCATGTCAGTTTAAATGGAGGAGAAATACAAGTTAAGAAATAGGCAGCAAGATGGATAGACTTGGATACCACAACACCTTTGGGTGACTTCTAAGGCCTATATGGGAACAGATCACCCTTGAAGAAGGTCTATCTTGCTAAATGCCAATATTGTCGTGGTGGCACAGTGGTTAGAATGCAGTATGACAGGCTAATTCTGCCCACTGCCAGCAGTTCGATTCTCACTGGTTTAAGGCTGAGTCGGTCTGCCATCCCTCCAAGGTCAGTAAAATGAGGACCCAGATTGTTGGGAGGCAACGTGCTGACTCTGTAAACCGCTAGAGAGGGCTGTAAAGCACTGTGAAGCGGTATATAAGTCTATTACTATCGCTATCGACACAATCAATCAACAGTGGAAAAGTCTGGGATCGGGGGACCTATGCAGTGGTGGGATTCAGATATGGGAACAACCCATTCTCTGTGTGGATGCCGCTTCCGGAAGTCCATTCTGGGCCTGGGCAACAAAAAAGTAGCTACCGGTTCTGCCGAAGTGGTGCGAACCGGCTGAATCCCACCACTGGACCCTTTCTAGGATTCTTTAAATTGGATAAATGCACATTACTTAAGTCCTGCTTACGACTTCTGATCTACTCTTTAACTCTAGAGCTCGGAAGTCCAGGAATGTTGACATGGCGTGTTTTCTTTTCACAAGGAAGGGAGATGCCTATGTAGCAACCAAACATTATTGCTGGGTGTGCAAGAATGGTCACTAAATGGATTGTTATAAGTCAAGGATTACCTGTATGTCTGTTTGTTTTTTGATTCCCTCCTAGGGGAGAACCTCAATTCTTCCAAGAGCAGAACTTGTAGGGCCTTCAAAACGAAAAAGGCCCTTTCAGGAACCGTAGAATGGAAACCCGAGACGGATGGCCCATTATTTAGCCAGCAGCTTAATTACCTAATTCCTTCATCCATTATGTATAATTCCTTCATCTATTCAAATGAAGAGTTACTTTGAATGGGTTACACTTCAATGAGGATTCAAATTTGAACACGGTAGGTAGGGATTTTCTCTGTCCTTTATTACCCCTGGTGCAGAGGGTGTTGTTACAATATGGAACCTGACATGCAGACCTCTGGGGTTTTTCCTTTTAAATCCTTTTAAATCTTCCCCTGCTCTTGTCTGTTACCGGTGTGTCCTTTCCCTGCAGATTTCTACCTGTCCTGCTAGCTGCTAAACTTCAAGAGTCAGGTGGTACAAGGTGACAACGGTGCTGTATGAATTTTATCTCGTAAGCCTTGTGATTTTTAGGCAGTAGCTTTCTGCAGATTTGAAGCTACGCAGTTTTGCTTATGGCAGTGAGTGCTTTGCTTTTTTTGGGGGGGGGTTGTCAATTAATTGAAGCTATCAAAGCATGATGTAACATGGATACCTTTTTATAGGGGGGGTGGATTTCATCCTCTTTCAGCTTAGGGTGTTCCGTTTGTAGGAATGTCAGTTTGTTTGTTAGAGGAAGGCGTGCGGTGGGTGAAAGAGTTAAGATGAAATTAAATCCTGCTCTTCTATAATACTACTACTACTACTACTACTACTACTACTACTACTAATAATAATAATAATAATAAAGTTGGAAGGGACCTTGGAAGTCATCTAGTCCAACCCCCTGCTCAGGCAGGAAACCCTATACCATTTCAGACAAATGGCTGTCCAGTCTCTTCTTAAAAACTTCCAGTGTTGGAGCATTCACCGCTTCTGGAGGCAGGTTGTTCCACTGGTTAATTGTTCTAACTGTCAGGAAGTTTCTCCTTAGTTCTAGGTTGCTTCTCTCCTTGATTAGTTTCCAT
>NW_015390414.1:10108-12541 GCF_001527695.2 Protobothrops mucrosquamatus | reverse complement strand
ACACACACACACACACACACACACAAAAGGTGTTTGATGGCTCTATCCTCTCCTTCCCTTTGAGAAATTGTACAGGCTGAACGGGAGCCAGCAGAACAAAGAGTTACCTGCTTCTTTTTGGCCTTGTTGTTCCCTTCTTGGCTGCTGTGGTGAGGTCAGTTTTTGGAAACAGAAGGCTGGCATTGAGGGATCTTGAGCGGCCTGCAACTTGAGAACTCACACATGGCGGCTTGCCAAAGATTGAATCTTAAGCTTCTGGGAAGACGTGGAAGTATTGGCTGGCCTGGCAGTTGGTAGTGGGAATCCTCCATGGATCTGAACGTGGAGTGTTTCCCTTCAGCAACCCTGTATTGATTTGGCACATTGATCTCACGAAGGCAGCTCCAGATGGGCTGGTTTCCAGTCCGAATTCATTCCAGGTGTATCAGAACGGACGGTGGAATCCTCTTTATTGCTGGGATCTTCAATGGCTGGGAACGGGCGAGGATCACAATGTGCCCTCCAGCTGAGCAACCGAAGAGTGCAAAAGTTATCATCCAAGACTTGTCCTGTTTTCAGAGCTACAACAGCTTCTGGAGCAGGGTTTTTCAACCTTGGCAGCTTGAAGATGTGTGGATTTCAACTCCCAGAATTCCCTAGCCAGCCAAGCTGGCTGGGGAATTCTGGGAGTTGAAATCCACACATCTTCAAGTTGCCAAGCTTGAGAACCACCGAGGAGCAAAAATCTCCTGTTACGTGCTTTGCAAAAGAGTGGGAAAATTTTTCTGTTTCCTCTCTGGCATTTTTATAGAGATAAGCGAAATAATAATAATAATAATAATAATAATAATAATAATAATAATAATAATAATAATAATAATAACAACAACAACAACAACAACAAGAAGAAGAAGAAGAAGAAGAAGAAGAAGAAGAAGAAGAAGAAGAAGAAGAAGAAGAAGAAGAAGAAGAAGAAGAAGAAGTTGGAAGGGACCTTGGAGGTCATCTAGTCCAACCCCCTGCTCAGGCAGGAAACCCTATACCATTTCGGACAAATGGCTGTCCAGTCTCTTCTTAAAAACTTCCCGTGTTGGAGCATTCACCACTTCTGGAGGCAAGTTGTTCCACTGGTTAATTGTTCTAGCTGTCAGGAAGTTTCTCCTTAGTTCTAGGTTGCTTCTCTCCTTGATGAGTTTCCATTTGTTGCTTCTTGTCCTGCCTTCAGGCACCTTGGAAAACAGCTTGACTCCCTTTTCTTTGGGGGAGCCCCTGAGATATTGGAACACTGCTATTATGTCTCCCCTCGTCCTTCTCTTTTGCTGGCTATTTCCCCCTAAATCTGAGCCAGTGTTATGGATGCCATTTTCGTTGCATCTAAACTCCCATTCAAAGTTGGCTGGGTGACATGAAACTGGTTTTGCTTTTCCTGATAGATGCAACCATGACTATAGACTGCACGATAGGACCTCTGTATGGCTATGTGTCATAGAGAAAGTAATATTTTGGTTAACCCCAAACTGGACATAGCCAAGGGTTTGGCCCAGGGAATCCACAGGAATGGGGGAAAAAAATACCAGAATGAACAAGTGTTTGAGATCCTGCCTCCTTTTTAAAGTTTTCCCCAGTGGGAAAATAACCCATGCCACATCTTAAGGAATTCAATCCAAAGTACAAAACCGAGGATCTGTGATTGGAGCAGAATTGCAATCAAGTGAGCAGAAAATCAGTTTTAGGTAGTCCTTGATTTACAACCATTTGTTTATTGATCATTCAGAGTTACAAAAAAAAAGCACTGAAAAAAGCGACTTATTGACTGTTGTTCACACTTACGACCGTTGCAGCATCCTCGTGGACACGTGATCAAAACTAGGACTCTTAGCATCTGACTCGTATTTATGACGGCTGCAGTGTCATGTGATCCCCTTTTGTGAACTTCCGACAAGCAAAGTCAATGGGGAACTCAGATTCGCTTAACAATCGTGTTACTAACTTAACCACTGCAGTGATTCACTTAACAACAAGAAGAAAGGTCATAAAATGGGGCAAAAATCACTTAACAACTGTCGTGCTTAGCAATGGAAATTTTGGGACTCAGTTGTGGTTGTAAGTAAGGACTACCTGTACATTGCCTAAATAGGGAGTGATGTTAGTCTTGGGTTGTCATCCTAGGTAAACACTAATTCTGATGCTGCTCAAAGCCACATCTGCCCCCAAATTTTCTTTATACCAGTAACTGTTTTAGATCTTCCTAAATATAGGTGTTGGACCATAAGAAAGGCTGAGCACCAAAGAATTGAACTATGGTGCTGGAGAAGACTCCTGCGAGTTCCCTGGTCTGCAAGGCGATCAAACCGGTCAGTCCTGGAGGAGATCAACCCCGACTGCTCTTTAGAAGGCCAGATCCTGAAGTTGAAACTCAAGTACTTTGGCCACCTAATGAGAAGGAAGGACTCA